>NW_008795138.1:5529303-5542737 GCF_000699145.1 Aptenodytes forsteri | reverse complement strand
CCTACAGCCTGTGGTGAAGACCATGGTGAGGCAGGCTGTCCCCCTGCAGCCCATGGAGGTTAACGATGGAGCAGATATCGACCTGCAGCCCATGGAGGACCTCATGACAGAGCAGGTGGATGCACCCGAAGGAGGTTGTGACCCCTTGGGAAGCCTGTGCTTGGAGCAGGTACCTGGCAGGAACTGTGTCCCCAGGGACAGAGGAACCCCCACTGGAGCAGGTTTGCTGGCAGGACTTGTGACCCCGTGGGGGACCCATGCTGGAGCAGGGGGAGAGCGTGAGGAGTCCTGCCCCTGAGGAGGAAGGAGCGGCAGTGACAACAGGTGATGAACTGACCACAACCCCCATTCCCTGTCCCCCTGTGCCACTGGAGGGGAGGAGGTATAGAATTCGTGAGTAAAGTTGAGCTCGGGAAGAAGGGAGGGGTGGGGGGAGAAGGTGTTTTAAGATTTATTTTTTATTTCTCATTATCCCACTCTGATTTGATTGGTAATAAATTAAATTAATTTCCCAAAGTCAAGTCTGTTTTGCCTGTAACGGTAATTGCTGCATGATCTCCCTGTCCTTATCTCAACCCATGAACCTTTCATTATATTTTCTCTCCCCTGTCCAGCTAAGGAGGGGGAGCGATAGAGCAGCTTTGGTGGGCACATGGCATCCAGCCCCCCCCCCCCCCCCCCAGCCTCTAGGAGTTTAATTCTGTCACATGTATTACATATGTATGTGTTTGCATGTATGAGTGGCAGCAATAGTGCAATTTCCAGTAAGTCTTTACTAGGATTTAGGACTTTTCCTTGTGAATCTGGACTTTATTTTCCCTCTCTATCACTTATTTCAATCATAGGTACTTCCAAAGTGAGTATCTTCTTGCTCTCTAAATACATAAAAAAGTGCCAAAGTAGAATGCAGAATCATTTTTTTTGTCTAGAATTATCTGGATATTTTTTCTTGTAATAAGGTTTATGATACAAGTTTTCTAAAAATTTGTTTGTGAGTTGTGTAGGCAATATAACAAAAGTAACAGGGAAGTTTTGAGAGGAAAAGTTTGATGGTTTTACAGGTCTTGTCAGCAGCAATCTATAATCACCACTTGAATCTTCAAATCAAGACTGGAAATTTTCTAAAATGTGCCATAGCTGAAACAGAAGTTAAGTGCTCAATAGATAGGTTACTGTGGGAAATTCTGCAGCCTGTGTTAAGCAGCAGGCCAGCCTAGATGGTCATAAGGATACTTTTTTTCTGTGAATCCGTCAATCTGTCAATGCGACCTTTTACCATCACCAGGAAACAATCTAATGATAGAACTAAAATAACCTGAAGGTAAAGGTTCTGCAGACAGAATATGCAACAGAAAATATGTAGATGATATGTTTATGTCAGAAATTGCAACTTTTTGTATATGAAATACATATGTATGATACATAAAGCAAGAACTTTTTTTTCTTCGTATTTGAAAATCATATACAATTAATAACTGAAGTATCAGGATGTCACATTTTCATCTGGTAAGCTTTATAGGTTGGAGCTCTGTACGTGAAAATTATGGCATAGATAAATTTCTGGCTGCTACAGCTTGACACTGTGTGCCACCCCTAGAAGGTTCAATAGATTCCCTTGATATTTAGGTACTCTTTTTCCTTGGATTTATCCCTTCTTATAGGTTTGGATCCAGACTGGTTATGGGAAGTCATTCATCATGTTCAGATATAGATCTACTTTTCTCAAACCTGTCTGCAACAATCTCTGAGCCATGGCAAACCAGAAAAGATGTGGCCCGTTTATTGATAACACGACATTTTAAACAAGTGAAAACTGTGGGGGAAAAAAGAAAAAAGTTTATACCACGAGCAGGTATGAAGTAAAAAATGTTAAGGTAAAAACCTATGAAATATGCTAATTAAATTAAAAAAAAAAAAGTAAATAGATGTGAAATATGAAGAAAACATTGTGGGGGTCCCTGCACAGCTCCCTCTTGGTAACACACCCTGGATAACAACAGCTGGTAAGAGGATGGAAGTGTAAACAGTGTGTGAGAAGGGGACACCCAAAAGTGTCTGAGAGGGTTTTTGCCCAAAACTGATAGTCCTGAAGAGCAAGATGACCTTCAGTGGGATTAAATGATAACAAGGGAAATTCAAAATTTTTTTAAAACAAAGAAGCAGTCAGCTTGAAAATAAGTATAAAGAGAGCATGGACATTTGTGAAAATGGGGACAGGCAGTGAAGAGGAAGCATTAGCCATCACAGGGGTTCTGTCCCTGATGGCAGTGTCCCAAGGCACCCCTGCCCTGCCCAGGCTGGACGGCGCAGCCTCCCCATGGAGCACCAGGAGCATCCTGCACACAGCAGTGGGCTGGTAGCGCGGGAGCAGCATGTGGGGACCTCACCTTGGGGTGTGGAGGCACCTCCTGGGGCACCTCCTCACCAGTGGGTACATCAGTGGGTTTCTGGGAGCAAGGGGGGTACACAAAGCTGGGGCACCCATGTTTCCCACAGGGGTGGTAACCCCCATGGCTGGGGAGGGGGGTGAGTTTGTAACTATGTGCATGTGTAGAAGGAGGTTAGAGCTTCTTGCAAATAGTTGTAGAAGTGTATTTAGAAACTTGTTGGTGTTATTTGTCCAGTGTCCAGTGCTGTGCTTCATCTGTTTTATTGCTGCTATTGATCCTGAACATACAGTTCCCTGATTGCTGGTTAATCATGTTTCATTAATAAATCAATACAATGCTTCCAGAATTGACTTAAACTAAAAATGAGAGTGGTAAGTTCTACTTTTCCCTACTGTTTATCTTCATATTCATTTTCACTGTTATATGATACTATTTCTTCCTGAAGCTATATTGTATGATTAGTTGTTAAAAGGTAGACATATTTTGTCAATAAACAGAAGGCCAGTCCGTGTTTGATTTAGGCTTGACTTAGAACACATTGCCACAGCAGATCTCTGGTGGTCTAGTTTTGAGGTATACCACTTGCAGTGTGAGGCCCTTTATTTTAATTACTCAGTCTGTGCCTATAAAGAGCCCAGTGTACTTAGGAGAACTGACTACCAAAAAGTGAAATAACATGGTAGCATCTACACCTCACCTAAGCAAAGCATTGCAGGGAGGAAAAAATAATATCCTTACCTACCAGAATTTGGGAGTTTAAATGCTGGAGGTTTTAGTAGGTTACATACTAACACAGAGAGTATTTAAGTTTGTTTCACTGTTGTGTACACAAAACTACAACAGAAATTAGCAAGGGCATTTCTGTAATTACACTATCTCAACATCATACATCTATGTGGTGGGCATAAAATACTCTGGTTTCTCACTACTGGCATCAGATCTTCAGAAGATTACAATACTGTTTCTCCTGTTGCCTTCGATGAAACTTCAATGAAACCCATTTCCATAGGTTGAAGATCTGGCCCACGTTCTTTAGGATTAATTTTCCATTTAGTAATTTTGAAATCAGAAAGCACTGGTGCTTTATGAGTGTGCATCATTTAAGTCATGGGATAGCACCATGTCTGTTTTTAAGTGGTTAATAATTATGTGATTTAAGAGCAATGAATATTTTATAGATTGTTCCTGTGACCATGAATATGCATTTATATTAAGGAAACCTGAAGCCAAGCATAATCATCTTCTTGCTGTTTATACATTTAAGTAGAGAAACAGTTTGAGGAAGATTTCCATTTTGCACACAGTGCCCTTCACCTCTAGAGAAATTTGCATTGCATTTGGCATGATAACATATCAACATTTGACTAAAAAAACAACTATCCTTTACACTGCACCATTATATATTTCTGCTGCCATCAGCGCTTAGAAGGGCCAACAGAAACATAACACATTTACATAGATTAAAAAAATGGGAAAGGAGAGAAGGTTAAGCAAGTTTTAAAGACTGGACGTGAACAAATAGAAAATCAAGATCTAAGGGTTGTTTTTTGTGCATCCTATGCTGTTAGGAGCCACTCACACATCCACATCCAAGATCCTTCTGTACTTACATTTAAATGGATGCAAAAAAAGAGTTGGCCATTTACAGTGAGACACATTTAACCATATTTAGGTAAAAGCCCATTGCTTAATCAATGTTGGTTCTCTAGGTTTCTTCTTCAGTTAGTGGAAAAAAAGGCTGAAACTTCAGAGAACAGTATTTCTTATTGCATTAAGTTTATTATATAAGGTAAATGGCATTAATGATACCTATCTCTTCCCACTGATTACAGTCAGAGCTGTGAGCATATTCCAGCTCCAGAATGTCTAAAATTATACAAGTTCCACCTGTAAGTGTGGAAGTCAACAGTGAAAACTGCTCAGTAGGGCAGACTGCTGTTGCTTACAGCTTTACTCCTGAAGTCAGAAAATGTCAGTCTTTGTTGGGGGGACCACACACAAAAAAAGACAGAAAGCTAAGAATCAGTTGTGTGTTCTAAGATTGAATATTACTTGGTTTGTTCTGTGCAGTATCTTCTCAATAATAAGAGCTTATACATTTTTCTTTGCCTCTTTGCTGTCCACTGAACAGCCATAAAATGCTATCCCATCAGAACAGGAGCATCTTTCATTGTCAGTAACATTTTTCTAAGTTTTGAGGTAGTAGATAATCAGGCCTATTGTCCCTAAAGGATCTACCATTCCTTCAAATATTTTCTTTCTCTGGCTGATGGCATGACATGTGTGCGCTTATATTGCTCATTTTTCTAACAGATGCCTACTGCCCTTAGCACTTTTACCACATTTTTATTACATAGGTAGAGGCAAGACATAATGTGGATTGTGTTTAAACTGCAATGGTTGATTGAACACTCTGTCTTCTGGAAAAAAAAAAAGATCTGATTTTAATGGGGGTTACAGTGGTATGGTTCTCATTTGTTTCCTAAAATAATATTTCACTGTCTTGTTCTTGCAGATATTGCAACACACAGAATGTGAAAATGAACCTACTCAGCTATTGCTCCTTTTGTGCTGAAGACAGCTTTTTTATTTGCACAGCTCTAGCTAGAATGGCACACTCTTCACAGAAGCTGAACATTGAAAATATTTCTGAGTTAATTCTTAACACAGAACCTCAGTTTCTGCTGTTGTTTTTAATAGCTCTCTAATCATTCTTCTATTTATTTATTTCTGCCCCCCCTGCCCCCAAGCGATGGCTTGTAGGTACTCTGTAGCAAATGAAGACTTTATGTGTGACTCCCAGTTTAATTATGGCCACCTCAATGAATGTAAAACTATTGCAATACAGGTGAATTTTTAAAAGTATAGGTGGATTTTTTAAAGTGAATTTCTGGAAAGTATCAAGTGTGACTTGAAGTGAGTGGTCTAGGAGTGAGAGCTGACAGCATGGGGGCCCAAGTTGTTTTCTCTTTGATCCTGCTAGTGAGGGGAGGGGCTTGAGGAGTTGTGGTTGGATCCTATGAGTCAACAACTGGTTCCAAGCTGATGTTGACAACAGGGATTTGATTACTGTGACCATTCAGCCCTCTTTGAGAATTGAGTACTGCTAGGAAAAGAGACAGGATCCACCTGATGAACTGACACAAAAGCATTTTTGCCGATAGGCTGGCCAACCTGGTGAGGAGAACTTTAGGAAAAATGGGGGAGGAAGATGTAAGGAAGATGATTTCTAAGTAACAGTGATATATTTATTTCATGTTTTTGTGAATTCTGCTGGATCTACATATTTAGCTGTCTTTCAAAACCATTGCTGTTTTTTTCTAAGAACTCGGGGAGGACAGTTGAAATTCAGGGGAAAAAAATAATGTTTGTTTCAAATGGAAGAGGAGAGGAGAAAGGAGGAGAAAGAAAGATCAATTATCATAGTTTTGGTTTCCAGGAAAATACTCTGATTTTTAGAAATTATTTTTCTTCAATGCAAAAGTAGCAGCCAGTATAGATTCTGGAGGACGAAACTGTGTCAAGCATTCAAATAAATTTTTTTATGATGAGTAAAAATTAGTCTTTTTTATAAATGTAAGATAAGGAATAACTGCTATGATGAATATTCTTCAGAAAACACTAAATGAGAAAAAATAATGTCATTTAAAAAAAAAGAAAGAAGGAAATGCTACACTGCAATGTAAAGATCAAAGATGATAAACCATTCATTTACTCAACACTGGTAAGTGTGTGGGTGGAATATAGCATTCTGTTTTCAGCTTTACATTTCATTATCATTGTGGATCAATTGCAGGAGCCCAGAGAACATTCAGAACTATGAAAGACTGAAAAAAATGTATTTTTTACCCTCAGGAAGAGAAGATTGATCCCAGTCTTCAAAATATAGGATTGTTAGAAATATGAGGAGAACAGCCTTCCTATTTATCTAGAAAAAATTATTAATTTTCACCAAAATATTAGGTATTAGGGAAAAATTACTGGTAAAGGATTGCCTTACCAATTTTCCAAGGAGATTGTTTGCAAGGGGGACAGCAGGCTGTAGATGACAATTTCTCTCAAACAGGCTCAGTTAACACTATAGTTCCTGAGATAAGGCAATAGCAGGCTGTTCCAGCTCTGTTTTTCCATAGTTTTATAAACAAATTCCAGGTAACTCCAAACTCCATTAATCACCATTCAAAACCAAGTTGTATATGTTACTAAATTAATGCTACATGAGATGATTCAAGGGAAACATTTTCTGTTCTGTAAACAAATACTGTTGTGCTCTGTCTGCTCCCTGGTGCAGAGGGACAATAAAACAGCAACTGTTTTGCTGTCCTATCTTCAGAATAGTACATAATTAGTGTTTTAAAATTAAAAAGTGAGAAGAAGCTGTAGTGTTATTTATTTTATTTATAATCCATTCCATTTTCTGCTTGCCTGAAGCATGGATAATTTTCATAGGCATCTTTTAATTTGCAATTAGTCTTCAGGAAGGACTGTTTTCTGATGTTTTAAGCAGTGAACTATTTATTAATTTGTGTTCTGTCATTTTACCCAGTGTTTATGCACTACGGACCAGATTCAGTACCCACTGAGACATAATTGTAAATGAGCTGAGCGTTTAGCTCATTTGGCCTTCTTATGTTTTTGAACACATAAACCAAGAAAAAATATAACTGGATATGTTTAGTTTACATCCTATCTTCTCAGCCTGGCTATCTGCTATGCTTGCAGATAGTTCTTACAGAAAGTAAAATATCTACAGGAACTAGTTTTGCTCTGTTGCTGTAGAGAGTAGTGCCAGCCATGTCAAGCTGTTCACAGCAGAGGAAACATGGCTACAGCCATGTTAACTGAAGCTCTTCTTTTGAGACTTACCTCTCTTTGCTCAAGAATACGTAAAACTAAATTAGGTGAATTTTGTTTCAGTTAACTCATAGTTGATACTACCTCAAGCTGAAAACATGCCATGAAAGTAGTTACCTTCTTGAAGTGTTTATGTACTTCGTAGTCTGCATGAGCATCTTGATATTAATTCTATTGGTTTAAATATCATCTAAAACCAAACTGAGATTGGGAACCCCTTGTGCCAGGCACTGCACATACACAAAGTAGTTAATAAATGATTCCGGTCCCAATGTGTTGAGAACAAAAATTGCAGAACAGGCACAGAGGAAAAATTGCTGTAAAACATAGACAGAGCATAATATTTTGTGGCCAGAAAATGCTGGTTTAAGTGGTCATTCTCTTTTTGAATAATTCAAGAGAATGGCAAGTAGGGTGGCTACAAAGAGGACAGAGTTTCTTGCTTCACAAGGAGCAACATGGAGAGACAAGGGGCAATGGGTACAAGTTGCACTGGGCAACATTTCAACTCAATATAAGACAGAGATTTTTTACAGTGGGAACAATCAGTCACTGGAACAACCTCCCCAGGGATGTGGTAGAGTCCCCATTACTGGAGGTTTTCAAGACAGGGTGCTAGATAATCTCGTCTAGGCTCCCTTTCCCACAAAAAGTTGGACCAGATGGTCATTCAAGGTCCCTTCCAACCTGGGCTGTTCTATGATGCTATTAATAAATAAGTTTTAAAAAAAGGTGGAGGCAGAGAAAGTAGAAAGTGCTCTTATAGAGACATATTTCTTTTCACTAGCATTTCCCAATGCTTTTTTCCAAGGTTTCTTGTAATTTTATGTTTTTTCTTATAATAAAAAGTTATTTGATCAGCTCTATTTATGATTTTAGCTAAATGTAAAACTAATTTCTAAAATCTTTCCTTATACTATATGATTTATGTCTGTATTTTTAAGTCATTGTTTGGTTTCCTTACCGTGAATTGCCTCTGAACATTTTTGATTCCTTACCTTCCATTTTCAGCTACTTTTCTGAGTGTTCAGTCTGCATGATCTTGTAGAATGATCTTGTACTTAGGATTCTAAGCCATATGTTTTGCCATCTATGGATTTTTAATTGGCTGTGGTTGAGTTTTCAGCCAAGCTATGTTCATTATGTCAGATACTGGAAACTAAATGAGGTCAAGATTACTTGGATGACACTTGTAGGAATACAGAAGGAGGGGTGTAATGTCCTGTGTGGTTTAGTCTTTTTTTTTTTTTTTCAACTCATGGGGCAAATGCAGAGGTACTTCTGAACGTATGCAGTTCCAGTGTTAGACAGCATAGGGAGAACTGTCAGACAAATATTGCCTATTTGCCAGCAATACTTCTTTATTGTAGTTATTACATATATTATTGCTATTAATCATAATAACTTGAACTTTACTTGTGTAATGGCACCTTATAAAATGAGAACTTCAATGTATTGTTTCCCAGTAAAATGCAGTTAGAAATACTGCTTGTTTATAACAAGGAGCTTAAAAAACTCAAGAGAATATGTAGTCTCAATTTTCCCATACTGCTTAGGAAAAACTGAAATGTCCTGATTGTATTACTAGTTACTTATTTTGTACTGAATGAATAGACCACACATTTAAATGGATTATTGGCCTTTTAAATGATCCACTACTGCAAATTAGTGTCAATAGACATTTAGAATTTAAAAAAGACATTCATATGCATATACATTAAAAAAATACAATTACATACTGTAATGGAAGAGGTATGTTACTGTTTCAGTTAAGCATTTTGTTGTCTAGATATTAAATAACAGCCTGCAGGTCTTTAAGAACTTCAAGAGAGAATTTAATCATCTCAAAAGTATTGTAACTGTAAGATATAGCATAAACTGTTAGTTATATATCTTTGAGTAAATACAACTAGGCTAAACTATCTGGTGATAGATAAGGAAATTTAGATTTAAGGTTTTAAGCAATCACTATTTAGTTATTATCTTCCTGCAAGCTGCTGTAGCAGACAACCATTTACCACAGTAATTTTTTTTTTTTTGAAACTTCATAGATTTCATAGAGAATTCCTTGGGTTTAAAGCCTGAGGGACTTTTAAATCATCTGATCTGACCTCCAGTATAACATAGGTCATTATACTTCATCCACATATTTTTTTACTGAATAAAACGACCGTGCATTTCAGTCTTCAGAAAACAGTTGTATGCCATAACAAGGAAATAAGAGAGACTGGAATTGGAATTCAGAATTATTTTGAAAAGTTAGAAAAATAGTTTAAAATTATAAGTAATTCAGTTAAGTCAAGTATGAATTTTCTGTTTTGGTAAGAATAGATAACTACAGAAACACAAGATGTAGATCAACTGATTAGATAACAAATACCCATAAATTACCTGGAAGTAAAAGATGATCACAAAACTGATAAAAACTCTACAGTAGTACTGTTATTCATAGAACAACCACATGGGATATGTAAACAAGAGTGTCTTTATTCAGTTCATCTAAGGTTTCATTTGGAGAACTAATTTGTGGTGGAATGCCCATTTGTTTTATGTATTTTTTTGATCAGTACATAGTGACAACAAGTAGTTGTCCTGTGTAGAATCAGCTATCTATGGCCCTATACTAAAACTGTAGTATCCAAGAGTACAGCCTTAAGATGACAGCACAGGGTTTTTTTTCACTCAAAATCTTATGTTAACAAAAAAATATCAGTATATATATGAAGCTAAGAAGTTATTTTTAGTCCTGATATTTAACTAATCTAATACAGAAAAGTCATGTTAATAACCAAGTTAAAACTGTTGCACAACAACTTCATTCCTTCCAGTGTTCTTTTGGATCCTAAAGATGGCAGGTTTGGTATTTCTCAGGAAGGTTTGCACATTCAGAAACCTTTGCAGGTCATCATACTATGCAAGCAGCGTGCGTGGCATGGGTTCAGTTTCATATAAAAAAACTCTCTGATGAGCAAGCAACAGAGTCTTCTCTTTATACCAGATTCTGATCTGAAAAAACCTCACAGAAACAATTAATGTAGGGGTATAAGAATACAACATATGGCCCAGCAGAAGGCTAAATTCAACTTCTTCAAAGTAAGCTAGTCCAAACACTGTGAATGATACTCCATGGAGCTGAGCTGCATGGCCAGAGATCAGTACCTGGCCTTCCTTTATTAAGTGGTATTAATATATGATACTTTTTTTTAATAGATGATTGCTGAATTTTCTTTCATCTCTTTTCTATATGTCAGTGTTTTTCCAAGACAATGAATTCTCAAGGAATTCATTAAATTAATTCAATGGGTTTTTTTGTATCAGATAATGCATGTTCCATGCCGCAAAAAAAGTTATCATAATAATCCATCCTTGATGTGTCTAACAGAATGTCCCTGGAGGTTATGAACACTTTGGTCGCCAATCGTGTACGCTGTGATTATGACAAATTATGAAAAAGCTAAGGGTAATAAAAGCAGCCCTGCTAGGCAGGGATAAAAAGAGGATTTATAAAATTACTTATTCCAAGGGTAGAAGAAGCCTACCAGTATCAAGTCTGTACAGCCCCTCCCCATCTGGAAACAGGGGTTTCCAAATATATAGCCTTATTTTTTGCCTGACTTTTTATTTCTGATTCTTTGTTGATAGCCACAAATCAGTTATTTTATCAAAGATTAACATCAGCCTAAGCAGTCTATGGCTCCCTGGGCCTTTCCGTCATTATAATGCAAATGTTGTTACTTTTTTCAGTCCTCTAAACCTTTGAAATGTCTCCAGTTTCCTTCTGAGTTATTAAAAAATTAAAATCAGTGGTTTGGAGATAATTCAGCTATTCAGTCCTTCCTAACAAATTTACAGTTCAGAGGGTAAAAACAATTGTGTTACTATCACAGTAATTTGCTACTTCCCTTAAGATTCTTGGGCATGAGTTGCCTAGGTCTGTCAATTTGTCTATCTATGCTTAGTTAATTTTAGCAGATGCTGTTTCATATGTTTTGCTGTTACAGATGGTGAAATTTTTATTTCATTCAAGGAGGCAAAACTTTATTTTTAAATTTATTTTCCTTCCAATCAGAGAGATAACACAGATGAAAGGAAATTGTCAAGTAAGTTTATATCCTAGTAGAGGTTCTACACAGAAAAAAAAATAGATACTCATTGTCACAGCAGAAGATACTTTATTTCTAGGACAACTGGAGGAAGTGTTTTGGTGTTTTTTTTGTTTTGTTTTGTTTTGTTTTTCTTGGTGCTTCCAGAGGATGATGTATTTGTTATTGCCATAACTCAGCAGTATACAACAAAAGCAAAGTTAAGGTTGCATGAACTGATTTAAAATTTTGCAGGCAGCTGACAGATATGTTCAATGAAATCAGAAACAAACCCAACGAAGAGTCAATCCAGCCACAGTCTTTGATTTTTGGATGAAAACTTCCTGCTATCTCAAAAAATACAAAAATCTAACTGATGAAAAACTTGAGTTTTTCTTTGTTTTTCTTTCCTCCCCCCCCCGCCCCGTAATAACATATGACTTTAAGATGTGTGAAATAATTACTGTTAACTGAGAGTAAAATAAAGCCTCTGATGTGAAGTTTGTTCACCTATATCTGTCACTGAGGAAAGGCAGACACATATGAAAAATCAACATGTGCAGACTTCTGCTCACCTCCTCCTGCAGTGGCTTAACTTAATGACTCCCCAGCCATTGCAAACCTCTCACAGGCAAGGCCATCATCTCTGCCTGCCCAAGGCTCAGAGGGAGGCACTGGGTGCTCCATGCTTCATGCTGGGTGGCTGTGTCCTCCCTGCAGAGTTTGAGCTGAGTTCAAGAGGCATCTGATGTGCTGGGGTAGCTGCTTCCATTGCTGCTGGGAACCGTGCCCTGTGGCACTTCACTGCCAGTGTTGAACAGTCCCACACTCAGAGGAGTTTTTGGACACCTTCCACCCCAACTGCTGCACAAATTGCTGCCTCTGTTTGCTGTGCTCCTAGCCGGCGATGCTTTCTCTGGTGCCAGCTGAAGAGGTGCTTCACAATTCCTAACTAAATTAAGAGTCGGCTGAAGATAACAGGTATAAGCACCTTTTGAGTAGGATTAGCTCTCGGAGGCTGTTAGAAACTTCTAGAGCTTCTAGGAGTAAACATCTCTTTCAGCTACCTGTGTGAGCAGCAGCAGCACCCTTCTGGAAGGAGAGCCCAGAAACTGCTTCATGAATTGCTGCGTCCCTTAGCTGCTTCTATTTGCACAGTTCTTCCTTGGAGTGTCCCACTCTACTTACTGAGTCCATTTCCATTTCAGATTCTCCCATCTTTATATCTAGCTGATGCCATCAAAGAATGGGATATAGCTATCAGTAAACATTATCAGAAGATACATGCCTACTATGTGTCTGTTTTTTGCTTCCACTTGCCACTTACTTCAGCTCATGTGCCTAATATCAAAATGTCAGAAGTGCAAAGTCTGAGGTGCCCCCAGCCTATTTGCTCTCCAAAGAAGGATCACAGAATTACAGTATCACAAAATCACAGAATGGTTGAGGTTGGAAGGGAAGATCTGGAGGTCATCTGGTCCAATCCCCCTGATCAAACAGGAACACATAGAGCAGGTTGCCTGGGCTGAGGAGATGTGCTTCCTTGTGTATGGACCAGGTTGCGTGTTTTGGATCTTGGGGGCAGGAGACGTTCTTAGGCTGCAACTGTCAGCTTTTTCTAACATAGTAGGTACACAACTTAAAACAAAACTGGTAAGGTTTGGATTAAATATTTATTTGTTTGTTTATTCTGTTTACACTAATCATAATCTTGCTTAAAATTTTGTGAACCTTGAGATTTGTTTATTTTGCCCTTTTTTTGCCAATCCTCATTTCTAATCAAGATCAGTTTCTTATTGGTGAGTTCTGGTTGTTTGCATAATGTTGCATTTTGTTACATTTTCAAGAAAGTTTTATCATGTTGAAAACAAGCCAGAACTTTTCATTTATTAAGAAGTTTGTAGCAGAAAATATGAAGTATTTCTAACAGCTGCAGTTCACAATCATTTTGTGTTGACTTTTCACATATTCATTCACATCCACAGCCTTTCCCTCATCCACTAGGCGGGTCACCTGGTCATAGAAGGAGATCAGCTTGGCCAAGCAGGACCTGCCTCTCATGAACCCGTGCTGGCTAGGCCTGATCCCCTGGTTGTCCCGCTCATGCC
>NW_008795138.1:5522595-5528068 GCF_000699145.1 Aptenodytes forsteri | reverse complement strand
CATCATCACAATCGTTGAGCTCTAGACAATCGAAACACTCCCTAACATACAGGGCCACCCCACCACCTCTCCTTCCTCGCCTGTCCCTTCTGAAGAGTTTATAGCCATCCATTGCAGCACTCCAATCATGAGAGTCACCCCACCATGTTTCTGTGATGAAACATGTATCTTATATGTGAAACATACATGCAGGCTTTGAGACTACCAAGGAGCTGCTTATACAAACTCTTTGTAGTATGTTGACACTTTTGTTTTTATTGCTAGAAATGCTCTAGTCTCTCCTAAGACTGCAGTAGAAACATCTAAAGTGAGGTATTTAATCAGATTCTACAATCATCAAAAAAAAGATTCACTTATTAAAGTTTAAGGTTTTAGGTAAAAAATACTGTATGACCTATACAGCATAACTTTTTTTTTTTTTTTTTTTTTTAAATCAGGACAAAGGAAGTACTATTCCAAAACTCTTTTATTCCAATTTTGTTACTTTACATTACAAACCATTTTTCATTTTCGGCTATATAAAAGTAATGATGAAAAAATTATTGTACTTATCGTAACAGGGCAAGGTTACTGAAGAAGCAAAAAATTAACAAAAAACTTACAGTTTGTTTAAAACTCTCTAGATCTTAAAGAAGCATCAATTCTTGTAATTCCATGGCAGCACTGGACTGCCTTTGAATTATATTTGTACCATCCCCTAAACAGTACAGAATTTGACATTTGCTGTTATTTCAACTCAGGATAGCATGATTTAGCTGGAACATTTCATACCAGGTTAGAAGTATACCCAGGGGCATATATGTAGAGATATAAATTTAGGTTGATAATACTTTTTCTTCTTGATTTAATTTTATTTTATTTGCAGAAAACCCAAAACAGTTTGTGTTTCAGGAATTTCCTGATAAATTAAATCTTTCTAATACAGATACACTTTGTATTTCCTGGGAAACACAAACCTGACTTCTTGAAGGATTGAGAAATTATTAGTGGACTAGGGTAGATTGGAGAATTACTAGACATTGTTGGTGCAGAGGCACAAGCATCATGCTTTCAAGAAAATTTATTTCTTCTATTTTAAAGGAAGAGTGTGGTTCATGCGAAGTACCTTGCCCAAAGGGCACAAATCAAGTGGCTATATTCCAGGCTACTAATTTTGACATTGACAATTTCAGTGAAAACAGCAGGTCACAATTTACCTAAAAGCATCTTTACTCCTTATTATATTTTTTTAGCCTCATTTCCCTACGCTCTGTCATTTCATATTGGTGAAATGGCAGATTTCTGTTCAGTTATAGGGAAGGAGGCAATGACATATCCCTGCCAAGATTAGCACAAATGCTGTGCCACTACTGCATTAGAAGAAGTCATAGTTGGACACCTCAAAGAACATCTTATCTTCAAACTAGCAAATCGGAATTTATATTAACAAAGCTAATGAAAAAGGACATTGAAATTATTGAAGCTAAGTAAACAAAAGTTCAATGAATGAACATATGTATCTAATAACAGCTATGTGGGTAATGTCTCTCTGTACAAATTCTCCCTCCATAGTAACAATTAAGGACTGCTATACAGCTTCTCAGGAAACCTTGTGTCCTCAATCAGTTATAAATAGTCTGAGACTTTACTGATAACTCTTTCCCAGTTTTACTTTGCAGATTTTAAAAATCGTGGTTTTTTCTCCATAACTTCCTTAACCCTCAGACTCTCTTCTCACGTATTTGCATTGACAACTATTCTCTTACGCCCCTTATACATTAAACTAGGTATGTCAGGGAAGAGTTTTCATAACTTGAAGAGAAGTGAAGATGCAGTGGGTGGTGAGGAAGCATTTGGGGGACAGTGTGATGAGGGAGGCTCTCATGATTTCCCTGTGAAAGCAACACAAGTAGTGGTCCACCTCAAGGTCCTGCACATAAATGCACACAGCATGTAAAACAGTCAGGAGGCCTATTTAGTATGCAAGTGTTGCCAATGTCAGAAGCTTTGCCCAAAGTTGGAGTACAGACTATTTAACTGTTTTGACTCCCTCTCTCATTTTACTGTTGATGCTATCAATGCATTGTGTTGGTGATACAGGCTTGGCGCTGATGCTCTAGGGAGCAGCTCTGAGGAGAAGGTGCTGGGGGCCCTGGAGGACAGCAAGCTGAACATGAGCCAGCAGTGCACCCTGGTAGCAGAGATGGTGAACAGCATCCATGGAAGTGTAAACGGGAGCATAGGAAGCAGATAAAGGAAAGTGATGATTGCCCTCTGCTTGGCACCCATTAGACCCCATCTAGATACTGCATCCAGTTTTGGAACCCCCAGTACAGTCTCTGTTCTTGGAATATTTCAAGATGCAACTGGATAAGGCCCTGAGTGACGTGGTCTGACCTCCGAGCTGACCCTGTTTTCAGCAGGAGGTTGTACTAGAAGGACGTAAGTTCCTTCCCATCTGAATTATCCTACCGTCCTGTGATTCCTATGAATTACAGGTCTGAGTGCACTTGAAGAGCTAGGATCTCACTGGGTTTACAGAGATGTGGTGGAATATCTCGCATGATAGGTATGCTGCAGCGGATGGATATAGGCTTTTCAGGAAAGATAGACTGCAAAGGAGAGGGAGAAGGGATGTTCTCTTTGCAAAGTGGTGGCTTGTATACACAAAGCTTTTCACTGAGGTAGGTGATGAGCCAATTTAGAGCTTATGGGTAAGAACAGATCCACGCAGAGTCATTGTGGCAGACATCCACTACAGATGACCTAATCAAGAAAAGGATCTAAATGAAGCCTTTTTTAGGCTTTATGTTTCATAAATCCATGCTGACTAATCCCAATCACCTTCTTGTCCTTCATATGTTTGGAAATGGTTTCCAGGAGGACTTGCTCCATCACCTTCCTAGTGACTGAGGTAAGACTGAGAAGCTTGTAGTTCCCCAGCTCCTCCTTCATGTCCTTCTTGAAGATAGGATTGCAATTTACTTTCATCTACTCCTCAGGAATCTCCCGAGAGACTGCCATGATCTTTCAAAGCTAACAGAATGAAAGTGAGTAAAAAAAAAAGTTACAGTCCTGAACTTAAGAAGAACTGATTTGGGTGTATTCTGGGATCTATTTTTCAGGATCCCATGGGAGACCGTCCTGGAGAGCAAAGGGGCCTGACACAATTGAGTTGGTCTTCAAAGACAGCCTCCTCAGTGCACAAGGACAGTCTACTGCAGTGTGCAGAAAGTCAAGCAAATTTGGCAACCAATTAAGATGAAGGGACAGGGAACACCTGACTGAGCTCAGACACAACAAGAATGGTCAAAGGAGGTGATTATTCTCTTCTCTTCAGCACTTGTGAGACCCCAGCTGTTCTGGGCTCTGTAGTACAAGGCAGACTTACACATACTGGAGGAAGTCCAGTGGAGGGAGGGTCATCAGGATGGTCAGGGACCTCAAAAACATGATGAACAAGGGAACTTGTACAAGCTGAGACAACTGGGGTTGTTCGCCCTCAAAAAGGTACAGTGAAGGGCAGACCTTACTGCTGTCTACAGCTACCCAATGGGAGCAAAAGAGGCACTAGACACAAGGTGGAACATGGAAAACTGTGATTGCACATAAGGAAAACCATTTTACCATGAAGATGTCAAAGACTGGAAAAGGTTGCCCAGACGGGTTGTGAATCTCTGTTCTTGGAGATATTAAAAACTCAAAGGCATGAAGCCATGGGCAGCCTTATCTAATTAGACCTCCTTTGAGCAGGAGATTGGATTAGATAACCTCCAGAGGTCTTTTCCAGCCTGAAGTTTTCTATCATTTTGTATTTTAAATTTACCTTCTTTGTTCTCAGCCATTTTCTTTCTTTCTGGTAGAAAGAGCTATCACTTAGCATTTTGTTATTTTTTAATCTCACTTGGAAAACACAGCTAGTTTGCTCTTTCGGTCCTGAAAGCTGTGGAGTTTAGAAGCAGCAGTCTCCAGATATCTCGATATTTATTCCTATAAAGTTCATGTTTACAAGTAAATCACAATTTATTTTACAAATGTCTCAAATTTCCCTACACAGTTTTTTTTTTGCAAACATTTTTTGCAAAAATGTTTTGCAAAGTTTTACTAGAATTCTGACTTAGGCACCTAAACATAGATACACCAGAGTGAAGATTCAGACCAATAGGGGGTTTTAAGCATGTTTTGAAATAAGTCTTCTGCAAAGTTTTACTTTTAAAAAAATCACATAAACATGCAATTTGTATTTTTTGTAAAATTAGAAATGCCTTCTTCTGAATACCCCATGTTCTACAGAGCCTGCTTTTAAAAAAAAAAAAAAAATAAAGCACTTAGACACATACTCATGTGCATTCCTATCCAAGAAAAATACTTGAAGGTGACATTGATTTGAAGTAGTTTAAACCCTTTAAACTTAAAGGTATCTGTGTTTTTTGTTTGGGGTTTTTTGTTTTTTTTTTTCTCAGCGAGGGTGCTTCTCTGTTTGGGGCTGTGAATTTGAATGAGAGTACAGTCAACAATTCAATCTGAATAAGAGTCTCTAACCCATTCTAGAAATGTATGTGATGTAGGAAATCAATGGTGCTTCACTAATTTATACCAGATGAGTATCTAGTCTTTATGTATTGACCTCCACAGTCTTAAAAGTTTAGCTTTGTTTTAAATATATCTACATGCATTATTATGGAGTTAACTTGTTATTATTGTTGTATGGCTGCCTCTGAAAAAGTCAAATACAACTTTACATCATGAACATATCCATTTTAAAGCATATTTGATGACACAGACAATCACATGTAGATAAACATACATGCATGAACATTCTTTACTATAAGAAAAGCTTTTCTCTGTCATGGTAGCAGATGAGACTCATTTAGTTTTCTTTCCTGAATAGTACTCTGAAGTGTTTCTATCTCCCCACTAACTGTATAGGAGACCTGCTAAGACTAGAGTTCTGAGTTAAACACCTAAACATAATACACCAGAGTGAAGATGCAGAGCAATGGGGGGGGGGGGGGGGGGTGGTTAAGCATATTTTGAGATAAGTTTCTGTTGGAGGACTTGTGGGGATTTTTGTTTTATTGCTTTTTTTTCCCTATCAAAGATGTTTACTACTGTACAGAACTAATACAATTGATTTCTTGTAGAAAAAAGAGCAGTACATGAAGAACTTTGAATGCTTATTGTCTTGATGTTCTAAACAATTATTCTGAATTTTTCATGTACTGTGATTTCTTCTGTAATTATAACAACATTAAAGAAGATATTTTGTATGAATTAGAACCAGATTCCTTTTCAAACACTAGACGATTTCAAACACGAAGCTGGTGAAGGGTCTGGAGAAGAAGTCTTATGAGGAGCGGCTGAGGGAACTGGGGTTGTTTAGCCTGGAGAAGAAGAGGCTGAGGGGAGACCTTACCATGCTCTACAACTACCTGAAAGGATGTTGTAGCGAGGCGCGTCGGTCTCTCTTCTCCCAAGTAACAAGTGATAGGAC
>NW_008795138.1:5506440-5522577 GCF_000699145.1 Aptenodytes forsteri | reverse complement strand
TTTCTTTACTGAAAGAGTGGTGAAACATTGGACCAGGCTGCCCAGGGAAGTGGTGGAGTCCCCATCCCTGGAGGTATTTAAAAGACGAGTAGATGAGGTGCTTAGGGACATGGTTTAGTGGACATGTTGGTGTTGGCTTGACGGTTGGACTCGATGATCTTAGAGGTCTTTTCCAACCTTAATGATTCTATGATTCTATGATTCTATAAGATCCAAGCTATTTTAATGTGTAAACAAAAGTCTGAAACATACTGAATGACTTTCCAGCTGTATCTAACAAGGTTTTCATAGTGATAATCTTCTTGGTGACCTTTTCTTTTCCTAAAAATAAAATTCTTCAGGCAGAACTGACAATATAATAAGCACTTCAAAGCTCAAAAAGCTATTATAAGTATGGTTAGCTATACTGATATTACCTTTATATTAAAAGAACAACATTAAGCATTCAGCTCAAGAAATACTTTAAACTACATAAGCATCCCTAACATATTTTTTTTTGGTAGGGCCCATTCTACCTACATCCTAGTCCTCCTGTTTTCCAGCACAGCATAATTCTGTAAACATTGATGTTCATGAAGCTGTCCTACCTAGACCTGCATTCTAGTTCTCCTGCTGCTTGCAAAAGACTGAATTTGCTTCTCTCTCATTTGAAGAGGGTGACTTAATCACCAAGCAGTGATGTATGCTGATTGTCTTTGCCCATCACCATTTCATTTGAAGCTGAGCCACTGTGAACATGCAAGTAGGAGTCTTTGCATTAAATCACAGAAAAAGGGACCTTGATTCTAGTCTAGTGATTAGGGCACTTGAAATTGGAGCTCATTCATTTAAAGCAGGTGTCCAAATGACACTTATCTCCCACTGTAGGTGGCTATTTTTAACAGTGATTCATTTGCCCAAGGACATTTTGTTCTTCCATTCACATAATGGAAAACATTACAAATGTCTAGGCATCCAGTCAGAATGGTTCAGCTTCATGGTAGTCTCATGGTATCGCTAGGTCAAAACATTAAAAATACTTATACACAGGTCTTCCTTGTTTCTTCACAGAGTTTATCTTTTCATTGTAAATGTAGCTATCCCATCTACAAAAAGACCCTGGAAGCTACTGATTTTTTCTAAAGAACAAGACTGCTACATAAGATGCATAAGGGAACGCTGCATAAGCAGTCCCTACCAGTCACTGCTGAAATATTGTATTTCTATCTCAAAAAATATCCTCTAGGACAGCAGGCCCAGGTCACTGCTCTTGTCTCCAGTATCGCCTCCCGCTTAAAATGAGCATCAGATAAAGCAGTCAGTCCCGAGCAGAAAAGGCAACCACAAAACATCTTGTACTTCCACACTCCCTGAACTGCGCTCAGTATTCCCCACTTCCTTGGAAACACAGAAGTTCCTTGTATTGGTTGGCTGGACATTTCTTTCTCAAAGGTCCTCTCCCCATCAGAGGCAGTATTATAGATATTGAACATGGTGTGGCTGCATGGCACAGATATATAACATGAGTTCATTAGTCTGGTAAGAGTCTAACATCTAATAACTTAATAAGATGTCTTTGTAGAATGAAAGCAGCAGCTGTGGATAGGCTGACTAGGAGACAACTCACAGCACTCTCACAGTATCTGGCAGAGACCAATGGATTTAAGCAAGCAGCATGTGTACGTATCCTTTTTCATAATTCCTGGCCAAAATTACAGGGTGTAATGCTAGGGAAGGAAACAAGTAGCAGGAGTGAGTCCTAATGCAAAGGCAGCACTTTTTCTGTTGGGAAATGTGAAACATGCAAAACATCCTGATTGGACTGAGCTTCCAGGAGGGGAAAATATTACAAAAAAGGCAACTGTGGGAAGATGACATAGGGGTATTAACTAACATCATCCACTCTGGGGGGGAAGAAAAAAAAAAAAAAAAGAATAGGCTTTACCAGGATGCTGAGGGTACCAGTAGTAGCAAAAGGTGTATATGGGGCAGCCTAAATATAGAAAGAACATTCTGTGTGTCCTCCCAAACCCTAGAGCAGCATGCTTTACCCGCAGTCCATAATGTTTGCTACCGTATCTTCAGTGATTTTGTTATGACCCAGACTGGGTGACTCAGGGGGTTGTAGCGGTTTCGTGATTCCCTTGCTAAATTAAGGTGAAACGACACCAGGTGACCAATTAAACATTTTATTTATGGAACATGTAACTTAAACTTGGAAAGCGTAATAATAGGCAGCATGGATTCTATGGAGGCATTTATAAGAAGAAAAGGAAAGAGAGGAAAAGGAAAGAGAGAGAGAGAGAGAGAGATCACCACCTTTGGATCCCGCGATGACAATGACAGACATGGCAATCCTCCGATGGTGGGCGTGCGCGCAGCTTCTTGGAGCGGTGCCTTTTACAGTCTAGTCCCCGCTTCTTGAGGAGTTATGTAGCTCCTGATCCTTTGTGCAGGCGCCATTGGGGGTGGTGGTTGTGAGCCCCTTCCTCAAATAAACTCTGTATGACCTCTGGCGATATATGCTGCATTGTCCTTCTGGGCCTATCAGAACATGGAACTGTGCACCCTCCGGCACACCCTCCGCATCCTGAGTTATCTGACCTCTCATTTAAGGTTTATCGCTGCTATGCAGACTGTGACTTGTTTTACCACAATGTTTGAGACATTAACTCCTTCGGTCTCTCACAGATGCCCATGTGCTTTTAAGATTCTAGTATTTTAAACTTTTTTTTTTGATTCGGGATGCTGTAAAATACTGTAAGAGCTGTGTTGCAGTCCCAACAGGCTGGTGGTTTTGTATTTTGGTATTCTTCCACACATTCCTTAATAATGTGCCTCTGATGTCCTCCAGTCTACACCACCTTCTGCCCACTCAGCTAACCCCCTTGTTAGCCTAGATTTAGGTGCTTTCAGACCCCCCACTTACGTCCCCTTAAGCTGCCCATCCTTTCCATAGCTATGTCCCTATGCTGTCTCTAGTTTCTCTAAGTCTTTAATACAATCTACCTTCAGTCCCTATGTTTACATCTGCTGCATAGTTATCTAGTCTATGATGCTCTCACAGGCTCTGCTTCCTCTTTCCTTCTGTTTCTGGTCATACTGGTGCTGACTCCAGACCCAGGCAGAAAATTCATGGATTTTTGCATTTTACACTGGGAAAGAACAAAAATGAGGATTTTGACTTTACAGTTCGCTCAAGGAGCGCTACTCTCATCAGAGGAAAGGAACCTGTGCTTCTGTGCTGATAAATGCTTTAAAATTTTGTTTAATGAATTTTAAATATGAAAGAACAAAAAAAAGAAGGAAAAGAAAAGGAAATCCCTTCATTTTCTTGATTAATAGCCTCACTAGATTACTAGTGGAAAGGTGGACTGTTCTTTGGTTCTGTTACTGTTACACACTAGCACAATTTAAACACACCATGGAGTGTTGCCTACAGTTCAGCTGAAATCCTTTAAACTGTGGACAACATTAAGCAGGTTTTCCCACCTGTCACAAAAGGAGATTAACCACCAGACTGTGCAACCAAAGAAAATATGATGTTTCTGCTGATCACAAGAGGCCACCACCTTTTGAATAACTTAGCAATTCAGGCCTCAGGGCTTATCAGGGATTGTTTTGACCGATTATGGATCTTTTTAGGCTGTGACTGCAAAAATTGCTAAAGGTCAGGAGAGGGTCAAGAGGGCTATGTCCTTCAGATGAACACTGACCCTGCAGCATCTTATTTCCTATAACTTAGCAATGGCTTATTTTGCTACCGCTTAATCCTGATTCTGCAGTCGAAGGGCTTAACCATATGCGGTAATGGTCTAATAAAACTAAGTAGTAGGTACGTGACTAACTAACGTGAGCCAACGAGGAAAGAAGAAGTGACCAAACAGACTTTGTAACAACACATAAGAAAAATCTTCGGTGGACCTAAGACTGAGGAAGAAGAAACCGCTGCCTTTACCATCAAACTCCTCCCAGTGGAGAGTCCTGGATGCTAATGACTGAATGCAAATCTTCCCTACTAAGTGAAAACTGATCTCATTAACCTTTAAGAGAGGGATGTGGAAAGGGTAAACATAACAAAGGGGAAAAGTTTAGGTACTATACAGTCTGTGTATAACAATTTTAACTGCATCATTCATGGAAATTAGTAGTAAGTGGATAATTGGACTGCATATATTAGGATCATTGTAACTGAATTAATATCATTATTGTATTGTGAATAGATTGTCAAGACATGAGTAAGATTAATAAATCATATTTTCACATGAGTTCCCTTGCTTCCCTTTTTACCCATAGTTTTTTTCAGAATAACAGATTTTTATAAAAGATACATTAAAGTAAATAGCTGTAGCAGCTGTGTTCTAGGCTGAAGCAAATGCTGTCAGCATATGATAACCATACTCTGAACATTTGTGCTGATCTGAACAGGGCTAAGCTATAAGGATGATAAATTCAAAACAGCTGGAAGGATGAAGTAGACACAAGTTGCACTGGTTTTGGAGAGGTAAGTACCAAGAAAAAGATTGCAGAAAGTAGCCAACCTCACATACTTTCCCAAACTCATCTCACTGGTTGCAGTGTCAGGAACAGAATACAGGGCTAAATGGACAGAGTCCCACGCCACTGATCAGACCCCAAAACATTCCTAATGTCCTTCTGCAGAAGTCTCAGGCTTTCAAGGTTTTTTTTGAGTTTGGGTTTTGGGGGTTTTTTGATTGGTTTTGTTTTGGGTTTTGTGTGAATGGCATTCCTAGAATGACATTCAAAGTCCTATTTTATGAACTTGATCCCTACTCCCTGGGCCACATTTGATTCTTAGTTGGTAACAGTGCAACACACACTTAGTCCAAGGAGATTGGTTTGAAATGTCATCTTTGTCTTCCTATAACTGAAGATGTGGTTCATTTGATCAGAAGTACATATCCAGGGATATTTTGAAAGGCAGTACCAATCTAATGTATGTCAACACACACCATGTCTACAATCAAAGCTTCTTCTGCCTGACAAAATTTATCTTTAGGGTTCAGATGCACCTTACACAATTTACTTGATGGTTACTTCTAGATTTACCAGGATAATAAATACACATAATGGGCGTTTCAGGCTTATCTCTACAATCTCTACAGGAACTATATAAAATCTCTCTCCCCAGGGAAAGAAAAAAAAAATACTGCCCAGAATAATTTGTGGGTTGAAATTTAAGGCTAAATTCACTCTTAAGAAGGATGATTTCATTCAAAGCCTTAAAATATGTAAAAAGACAACAAAAGTAGTCCACTGTGCAAAGTGTGAACTGTTAGGCATTCCTAGCCTATTAGGTCAAGTTCTTTTATTCGTATAGTCAGAGAAATAAATTTGTGAATCATGGTGAAAATTGTGTGCCAAATTCTCAGCAGTGTGAAGACTACATTATTACTTTAGACAACACTAAAGGAATCTTTGAGCAGAAGCTGTGGTGCAGAAATACAGAGCTGAGGCAGGGTCTACATGTGTGCCTACAGTGTCAGTCTGGGGTTTAGATAGTCACCTGCCTTGATAGCTTACTACTCAGTTTTCAGAATTATAAAAGAGCATACAAATTGCAGAGCTGTGGAAGAAGAACAACTGGTCTTTTAACTAAAAAATACCAGTAACTCAGCAAACATATGTTAATAATTCAAATTCTGCCTAATAGCCATCACTAGAAATGATTGGCAGAGTTTTAGAACCATATACTTATGTTTAACATAGGTAATAGTAATTACTTATTTTGAGTAAATAAATGTATGTTAATGGTGTAACCATAATAAATGTGGTTATAACAGCATTTTTTTAAACTGAATTCAACAACATCTGTATTTATTGATTTAATGAAATTTAGATGCAGATTAACACCTGTCATCTGATGGCTAAATTATTAGGAAGGATGAATATTTAGTAATTTAAAGATATTAATAATATTTATCACAGTAAAACATATTTTGCTATTGAAATTTGGTAAAAAGTGAATTTGTTCATGATCTCCCTAGCTGTGACAAAATCAAACCTTTTCTTGAGGCATTTCTACATTTTCATAATAATTTGTTGTCAGATACTCATGTGCAATGACCACAAGCAACATCTCAAAGGTTCCTTTTCACTTACTTTCGAAGTTCCAGTCTGTCACTGTGGTTTAACAACACTGCTAGCAAGGGCTTTATTATATTATTTTCATTAATAATTTAATTTTCCTGATGTGCAGCTGACAGTTAATCCAATTTGTCATGTCAGATACTTAACTGTTGATTAGAATGCTGATTAGGTGTTCGGTGATTCAGATACTTTAATTATTTTCATGAATTAGAGGAATTTACACTTAAAAAGAACTGTGACAGAGCTGTTGGAATACATACATATTCTAATAGATCTTTAATAACTGAAGTCATTCAGTGACAAACTAATTACACAACTTTATAAAGAATGAAGGCATTGTTTAGTTTCTCCTGAATCTATTGAGCACCTGCCTGAAAATATATAATTATTTTTTTTCTAGTTTCATTTTTTTTGTGTAAACTTCTGGTAGCATAAAGTCAGGAATTAATATATTTACTGGGGGGGGAAAATATTTTTTCCATGCTATTTTTTCCCCTATAAGGCTTCCAGGAGATATCTTACATAAAGCATACATTATTTTCTGTGGTCATTCAGAAAATATATTAATTTTGCACAGTCCCCGCGCAAAATGCCCCACTGCAAGTATTGTGTAACCTCATTAAGATCAATAATGCTATTGAAACCAATAGCACTTAATGAAGCAAAGACATTTAAAAACCAACTTCTAGCTGCTTAGATCCCAAGAGAATTAATGTTAAGAATATTATAACTGTTCAAAACTGACCCTTAGGCATTTTGAAAAAGCTGTGTCACGCCAAATATTGAGAACTCAGTTCTTCATGCTATACAAAATTTGCACCTCTTCTGTGAGCTGTTTATTTTGTTTGCTTTAGGGTTTTTTATTAGCTGTTGTCATGTTGGGTTTTTTGCTTAGTTTTTGTTCCATTTTTTTCTCCAGTGAGTGCAGCTATATATGCAACATACACAGATATTACACAGACTGATAAAATACTCCCCAGGTAATATCATGCAAATTAATATTGTTTAGTCTATGTCTACCACTTCCAGCAAAAACAAAATACTGCTGCTTCTTTGGACCTTCAGGAAGACATACATTTATATCTGGTAGTTCTCTATTTATACATGACAAAACTAGTCTCTGGGGAAATGGTGTGGGAAAACAGCTGCATCTTGCCATGGGTAGGACTGAAACTAGCTGATGTTTGGTATTTACAAAGTGAGGTCATAATCTTTTGAGCATGTGCCATACTAGAATTGAGGCATTTTAAAAACAATGGTCAGCTGCTGTCCATGAAAGCAGTCTGGAATACCTTGGAGAAGAAAAGGGATAATACTGGTATATCTTTATGTAGCGGAAGTGACATCATTTTGTTATACGTTTTTACACACTCAAAAAGCCTAATACACTGGACCGTTAATAATAACAGTTTATTTTAGAATAAATACAAATAATCAGGGTGTAGTAAGCATTAAGTTATTTTCCTTGGAAATCATTGAAAGGGAACTTACTCTTGATGCTATTTATAGGGAGCTGAAAAATATCAGAAAAGAGCTCTTAGTACATTAATACCTCTGGTAACAAGAGGCTTTTTTAAATAACATCCTGCAAGATTATGAGCTTCAGCTACAAAGTGGTGCTGAAGTCTCTCTCAACATCTACCAAAGTCAAGTGAGTAGTTTATAATCTGATCTTCTCAGGCTAATTACAGATGCGCTTTTGTATATGGTAGGAACTGCAGAAGAAATAAAGGCATTCATAGCCTTGTTTGTTACTAAGGAAATTGGGAAGAACAAGGTTAACAACATGACCAGAAACAACAGGATCATAATAATGGCATGCAAAAAAGACTTAGGGATGCAGAGCTTGGTTTATCAGCAAAATAATTTGTATCTTTTAAATATGTATGGAGATTTAAGCAGACAATTTTCTGTAATTTACCTACCTACTGCATATTATCATTATATTTTCCTGGATAAAGAGAGAAGCATGAATTATGGAGATTCTTGATTGTGTTATCAGGCACTCTTGTACCTTAATAATAGCTGCTTGATGGTTTGCTCTTTGGAAGTAATGCCAGACAAATTTCCCCAACAAACTTAAAAATTGTTAAAAGAATAAATAGTGTGTTTTGCAACTATAAAAGTGCTTATTCTAAAAAAAAAAAAAAAAAAAAAAGGTATAAATGAATAGCTTTTATATGTTAAGAATTTAAAAAAAATTAGACTTACTAAAAATTGTTTTCACAAAGCTGCAGTTAATAGTTTGAAATTCTTTTGACAATAATCAAGGTTTGTGCCATGGTCTTGGCATTCAAAAGCCATCGGCCACTTCTACTGTGAGCAGTAAACACTATTTTACAGCTTTCTCAATGCCTGAGGAATGCTGAACCTCTTACCTTAGCTAGAGTGCCCAGAATCAAACTACATTTCTGATGTTATAGGACTTTGAAACAAATTGGCCTCAAGCACTATTTTTACCCCAAAAGTGAAAAGAGAAAGTACAGAAGAAGTTTGACTGATAGCTGTCAAGAACACAAATTGTATTCTTAATTGGATTTTGTCTTGAAGGGAAAATAAATTAAATACAGTGTTTAAGATGACACTAGTTATTTCCATCGAACTGTCTCTTACTAGGATTCTAAAACTGCAAAGCCCTTTGTTGCAGAAATTTATGCTCCCTTTACCTGTTGTCTGTCAAAGCCAGTTCTTTTCATTAATGTTATTGTTGTCATTTTTCTTATCATTAATATCTACAAGAATTTTATTAATTTACAGTCAGTGAACATTGAGGGAGTCAGAGAGAGAGAGAGGGAGAATGGAAAATATGTATTGTACAAAGAGGAAAAAAAATAATGAATTGGCTGAACTTGTCTCTGCTTGGCTAGAGTGATTCTATAGACTAGGGATAAAGAACTTCAGTTCAAAGAAAGATGTCCCGGATTTTAATCCTGGATCCCAGTGCCATTTATGCATTTTAGTCATCAATTCTTAAAGTGAAAAAGTTAACAAACAAACAAAAACAATAAAACTGCTTCTGGTATAGCCTGGTTTATTCTTTTATGCCAGTCCAACATTTCTTTTAATGGATGCTACTTATTCCTCAAGAGACAAGGAATGCCAGCTTCAGAGTAGCAAAGAATTTCAACACTTATACAAACTTAGTAATCTTACTTGTACCTTATCCAACTTGTTTAGAAATCAGTAATAGATATGCATGTTTCTGTTCATTTGAAATGGAGATGGTCAAGGTCCTGCATATGTAAATTATGTAATACATACCTACCTGAAACTTTTGCTAGTAGATTTGTAAAAGATGCACATACACAGTTGTGTATATGTAAATCTAACAAAAATGTAAACAGTTATTCATTCTTCCCAAATAAGGATTTAACTGATAAGAAACACACTTTAAAAAAAAAAAAAGCAATTCATATCTTCTATGTAAGATTTGTCATGAAATATTAATTCAGAAGTGTAACTTTAGCATGCATATAGGGTTGCAACATAGAGTAACATAAAATCATCTATGTCTGAGTCACTTAATTTTTCTACCAAGGAGGAAATAGCAGGTTTCAGGAATACCAGCCTTTAGATGATAACAATCATGATAAAGTTGATAACGAGAATTGTGGCAATCCAATATCCTAAAGACTACTGTGAATACATCCTAGGCTTTTTCTGGATATATTACTCTTTAACATAAAGCTTCCTAACAACCCTGAAAGTGTGATAGGACTCCCGCAGAAAACATAGTTCAAGTGATCAACTGATTGATTGATCGATTATCTGTCTGTCTATCTATCTATTTCATTTCTATTAATAAAATAGTGCAAATTATATCAGTATTTTAACAGCCTTTTAAAAAGAGATAGTTATGAACCGTCTAAACATCTTTGGCAAATCTAATGGCATTTTAGTAGACTGGAAGCTTTTATTTCACTCTATCTTTGCTGATAGCTACATGAGACACAGTATGCATAAGTACTTCTGATGGCTTTGGTATTACACAGGACATAAAACACCCTACGGGCATTAATTGCAAAAAAAGCTATTTGAAATAAATTGCCCAAATGGAGCTTGTGTTTGATTATAGCGGTGTGTGGTGTTTGATTATAGGGTGTCTGTATGTGTTTATATGTGTATGTGTGTGTATATGAATTCTGATTAATTGTAAGTAGTTCCTAACAGATGGAAATAAGAAGACATCATGCTGAAAAGTTTAAGATGAAACGAGGTCAATAAAATGAATGCTTCTTCATAAAGAAAGCTGTTTAAGAACTTCAAGAACTTTGAGGATATGAGCAGCCTGTTAATGTAAACAGAATTAATCCAGTGAAAAGCTAAACAAGTCCTTTGAAATTAATGGTAAAATGCTTCATTTGCATAAATTTTAGATACTTCTAAAACCTTCTTGGAAAAAAAGCTGATGTTGCTTCAGAAAATGAAAAGATCTACAAAACTGAGATGTATTGAAAGGTTCTCAAAATGGAGATGCAGGAACAGACTCTTAGCTGCTGTAAGAGTAACACCATTTGTGGCTGATGCGAAATATGTATATTGTGTAGCACTGACACTTTTGCTTTAAAGGTATAATAAAGTTTTGACCCGAACAAGTCTTTCACAGGAGATTTAAATGATACCAAAATTAAAATAAAATGTAGTTAATGAATGTGAGCTAAGCGCAGTAGTTAAACTTGCTGAGCACAGGTAGTTGTGTGACAACGAACCAGGTGTGTCTAAAAGCCTGTTTTTCTCCAGTGTCTTAAAAGAAGACACTTTTTATTGACAGGTGAGAGGAAACTTTGTATAGCAGTTAATGTCAATAATTTCCAGATTTAAGCTACCTATTTAAGACAAAAAGGTACTATTCTGATTATTCATGTCAACCTAATGAAAACTGCACACCACCGATTTAAAGACAACATTTGATGGAGGATTGATGAAAACTTACTGGCTTTTAATTATGCCAATGTAGAAAAAATCCTAAATAAAGCAAAAATATCTGATTTCCAATTTGAACTTTGCTAACTTCAACTTGCCCTTGTTTCAATTTATTGGGTATGTTTTAACATCAGAGTTGACATTTTGTTCTGTAAAAATTACCATAACCTATGAAAAACATGCCTCTTAGTGTTCTGTTTATGTAGTTTTAGTTACTCATTCTGTCATTGTAAGGCATATTTTCAAGACCACAAAACACATGTGTATCCATCCGCAGATGCATATACGTATGCACATGTGCCATCTACATAATCCATCCGCAGATGCATATACGTATGCACACGTGCCATCTACATATGTATGTAGGTGTGCACACATTCTATGATGTAATGAATTCAGGTTTTTCAGGATTCTTTTTGAAGTGTCAGTATCAGGATTGGGCATATTTCTTATTGGTGTCTCAGAACCGCCACCTATGAAGTGACACCATTTCCAGATTATAATCTGAAAATTTGAATTTGAAGCTTTCTTTAGAATGGGGTACAAGAAGTTGTGGTATATGTTCTCATACTTTTCCAGGGACCAAGGAGTGTTTCTGCATGCGATTTGACAGTCTTAATATTATCAGTTCTATATGATCAAGTGCATTGTTCTTTATAAATTCATATTTTGATCTGTGCCTTCAGATAGATAATTTCTTAAAAAAATACTTAAAAAACCTTGAAAGCATCTGCTCCCCTCCCCCATATAAAAACCTAAACTCCTCCTAATTAAGACAAGAATAATTGCACACAAATTCTTTGATTTATTGTTTCAGGGAACAAAGACTAAGCATGGTGAAGAAGCGTAACACAGTTGAAGACAACGTGTCTGAAATAGTAGCCAAAGCACAGCCTGACGCATTTAGCAAAAACAGGCTTCAGCTAGTGCAATTATTTGCAAAGTGATTCCTGCTAGACTGTGAGAAGCATGCATTCTGCAGCAGTCCTAGCAACCAGACAGTTCGTATTGGGGAACCTGGAGTATTCAGCTGCTTGCTTTCAGTTTGTGCACTTGTGTTTCCGTCGCAGTTTTGCATGCCAAATGCTCCAGCTAACTGGGGAAATACAACACTGGTTTTCAAGGAGACATGAAAAAGCTGAAATGGACGATTACTCTGAAAAATATCGTAAAGGAGCCTTCTCTCCTTTCCATAGTGATACACGTTAAAGTATTCAATTTTACTGAGGGAAGGTAGAATCCCTTATAAACAGAAGGTAGAAGGTAGGATACCTTCATCTCCCTTATGGAGATGAAGGAGTTCTTCCAATGTAGATTCAGAATAAAAGCTTGAATTTGTCTTTGCCTTTAGTGGCAACTTAGGAAGACTGTCCTTCTTAGTCATTTAATCTTCGTCTCTGCAGGCTACTACTGTAAATATTTTTTTATCAGCACAGCGGTGTGGTGGAGTCAATATCAAAAGACAGCTCAGAGAGACAATACACTTCAAAGGATCTTCTCAAAGCTCTAACAAAACTCAGCAGGCAGGGTGACAGATAAATATTTCATATACATCAAGAAAGCCAGTTTAAGATTTCATCCATAGCAACAGGAAATTAAGAAACCAAACATCTGAGGAATATGCATTCAGGTAGACCAGAAAATGAAGAATGGAAGACCTTATGGCACAATATCATGAATATGGATCATCATTACATTGCTTCGACTGAGAAACATACGCTATGTTGAATCAAAGACATAAGATGATTGTGACATTTGAATAATATAGTTGTTAACTCTTGGAAGCACTGAATCTTGCATTCGTATGCACTGGTAAGTGACTGCGAAAACAGGAAATTGTTGTGAAAAGAGATCTTGGTTTATTATCCAGTCTTCTAACCATTTCCCAAAGGTAATTTTCTTCTCTTTAACTGGTAAGACTAAAACCAATGCAAATAATACAATTCTTTACTGCCCATTCTATTACTGGTCTGATCAAATTTCAAATATAGTGAAATTCTCAGTGGCTTCAATCTCTGCTAAATGAAAAATTCAAAAGGAGAAAATTTTCCAAGAACACCCACTTAATTGCTTTTGGGATATATTCCATCCTCATTTTGTACTATTGTCTGTGAGATGCTCTAACCTCTTTGATATGAAAATTTCATACAACTTAAAATGCACACTGTAAGTACAACTTAAGGTACAAGACTGCTTGTACTCCATGTAATTGTCCATTCTCTGAAAAAGGAATTTATAGCATTTATAAGGATTATACTGTAGAGACCTGTAACAGAGACATTAAGATTGGTACAAACCAAATATGAATGTAAATGTGTGCATGTATGTGTGTAAGTACCAGAAGTAACAGCATTTATCCAGTCTTCTAACCATTTCCAAATGGTAATTTTCTTCTCTTTAACTGGTAAGACTAAAACCAATGCAAATAATACAATTCTTTACTGCCCATTCTATTACTGGTCTGATCAAATTTCAAATATAGTGAAATTCTCAGTGGCTTCAATCTCTGCTAAATGAAAAATTCAAAAGGAGAAAATTTTCCAAGAACACCCACTTAATTGCTTTTGGGATATATTCCATCCTCATTTTGTACTATTGTCTGTGAGATGCTCTAACCTCTTTGATATGAAAATTTCATACAACTTAAAATGCACACTGTAAGTACAACTTAAGGTACAAGACTGCTTGTACTCCATGTAATTGTCCATTCTCTGAAAAAGGAATTTATAGCATTTATAAGGATTATACTGTAGAGACCTGTAACAGAGACATTAAGATTGGTACAAACCAAATATGAATGTAAATGTGTGCATGTATGTGTGTAAGTACCAGAAGTAACAGCATAGCAAGGGTTAAAAACATGGTCTGTCCTGATAAAAAGAACACCATTCCAACATTTAAAAAGTTGATGTCAAGAGCAGATGGCCTGCACTCCCATATGACAGCAAATGAATCTCCATTCTAAAAACAGGAGGCCAGCAACAAGGTGGTAGCATATCAGTTATGCCCTTTGTTTTCATGTTAGCCCATCAGGAAAAAAAATATATTTCCATCAGAAAAACAGGTAATGCAACCTTGCTCAAGGTTTATGGAGATGGAAATAAGCAAGACACTGAATGAAAGAACCAGCCAATAACAACTGATAGCTCCTAAAAGGTATAAAATAACTGTCCAAAACCTTAGTTTATCATTGCCACTCAAGAAGAACCCCAGAGGTGTGATGAAGACCTAATAGCTGGCATCCCCTGTCCTCCGCGGCACACACATGTTCTTCTCTGGACCACTTGGGCATATACAACTTGGATTCTGTGAGTATGAGTTTATGAGAATATGAGTGAATTAAGTCTATGAGACAATTAATGCAAATGGGTAACATCAACTCAGAGATTTCATAAATAAATATAATTTTCCTTTCCAATAAGGTCTCACTCTGAATTTTATTATGTAAAAGTCTTACAGTACTGCTTTTCTTAAGTAATGTAGGAAACCACTAAGAAGCTGTATGATGCTGTGGTGACAATGCGTGTAACAAACCAATAAACTAATCAAACTACTTTTGAAATTTATATAAATTTATTTTAATTGAAATTCAATTTACAATCCAACATAAGTGTCTGAATGTCACACTGGCAAAAGACAGCTTTTATCCTAATGTGTTGTTGGAAGGCAGCTGGGGCACAATCCTGGAGATAAGGGCCAGGAAGTGATTTTGAGTCTCAGGAGGAAATTAGCCTCTGCATCTATGGACTTAGTGTGTGTACTTAACCGAGAGGAAGAACACTTGCTGGTCTTTCTTCTTGGGTTGCTGGACTAGGATTTGCTGTATTTATGTCCCGTCCTCCCGTCACTTCCTTCCAGTTTTCCTGGGGTAAGGTAGAATTCAACAACTTCAGTAGCTGTTTCCTTCTTCTGGAGGGGTGGAGGGGTAAAGGAAAACCTGGTTTGGGGTGAATGTCCAACTAGCAAAATTTGGTCCATTGACAAAGCATGTTAGGATAAGGTGCAGGCTGTATAATCATATCTAGTATTGCTGGATATTTAATAGTGGATCTTACAACAATTGCTTTCAAAATTGTAAGTAATCAAGAAAAGAAAAATTAGAACACAAAACGAGGAAAATATTACTGTGCACAGTTCTGTAACTTTTCATTTAAATTTGCCCAACTGGAAAACTCACATGAAAAATGGTTTAATGGAACACAAAGTCTTTATAAAAAATGTTTTTTTCCTCCATGAACTTGCTGCTAATGTCATATATTAAGTTTTTATTCCATCTGGATGTCTATGAAAATTTTAACCCTATGTTTGGTAGTTCATCTCAAATTCCAGCAGTTTTGGGAAAAGATGTTAAGAGCATATCCATTGATATTTTCCGGCATCATAAATGGATTCAAGTTCTGATTCTTTGAGGAGATTCTCCCAAGGCCTGATTTGTCTGAAGTAAAATAAAATAAAAGTAATATACACCAGTTGAGGATCTCTTTCAGCAGTGAATTCATAATTACACATTAATCTGACAGCTTGCACGCTACTTTATCTGGGTAAGAGGGAAGAATATTCATTGGAGAACTCTGTTCAATCAAAAATTGAAATGCTTCAGAATTTTTTTGTCCAGCAATATTTCATATTGATGAAAAAGGGAAGTTTGGGCCAGCTCAAGGCATCAGACTGACATTTTTTTCATAGTGATGAAAAAGGGAAGTTTGGGCCATCTCAAGGCATCAGACTGACATTTTTGGGATTAAACATGTTTATGTTTTCATTTAAATTATTTGAATATTTTTTCTGTGTTATTATAAACTGTGCTCCACTTAAACATGTCAGTCATAATAAAAAATAGCTTTCATCAGTATTTTAGAACAAATATTTTACACTGATTTTTTTAAAGCTTCTGGTTTCTTTTTTTTTAAATAACAATATCAGTCTTGAGATCTTTCAAAAATTAATTTCCATCTTCTGTATTGTAGGTACATAACACCTTTATATGCATAATACTGTTTTAGTGGAGGTAAGCTCATTGTGCACTGAAGGTAGTGGAAATGGAAAAGAAATTTTCTCACAGATTTGCAAAATTTCAGAAATAATTCATTCTATATGTAGAAAGATGAGTTAACTTTAAAAGCA
>NW_008795138.1:5488905-5505601 GCF_000699145.1 Aptenodytes forsteri | reverse complement strand
AAAGAAAAAGAAAAAGAAAAAGAAAAAGAAAAAGAAAAAGAAAAAGAAAAAGAAAAAGAAAGAAAGAAAGAAAGAAAGAAAGAAAAGGATTTTAAATAATTTATTTTCATAATTAATTGATTTTCCTTGGGATGTGTGAATATGATGTGTAATTTTGTGTGTATCAAATTTTGGGACCATTTCAATGTCTACTAACCTAGGTTTCAGAAATTCTGTAGCTAACGGTCCAAAATTGGATATTATAGTGTGCAAATATTGATGCATCTAAAACCACAGATGACCCCAGGAAACCTTTTTCCTGGGCTCTTCACATTTAACAGTTTCTTACATAAAACAAGGAATCAACGACCTTTTATCTAGTGAAGAAAAAAGAAAGAAAAATGGAAGAAGCAGCACTAAAAGTTAAGTAATTTAGGACTTGATTCAGAAAAGGACGTAGGTGCTCTAAGCTTCTCTCTCCACAACTAAGATTAAAACTTAACTGTTTGGCACCTGTCTGATGGTGGAAATGACTAACTTTACAAAGACACCCATTTTGCTTTGACATTCCCTAGTTTCTCATAACTTTATTATGCATACGTCCCAAACTCCCTTGGTACTGGTCAGTTTGCTTATCTCAGGATGTGATCCAGTGGGATGGTGGCTCTGCAAGACTGGTACTCAGGACACCCAGCAACACAGGAGTAAAAGGGGTTCTCGCTGCTGCCTTGAGATTAATTCTGTCAATTCATTCCATGACCGCCTTTATGCATTGCAATGTGCAACTTCTAGTGGTTAAATCCACTACTAATGATAAATATTAGACTGGATATTTTCCATCCTGGTTTGGGTGTCTGTAAGTTAGACATCTAGTCTAGACATTTCGACTCTTTGTATAGTTAGTGACAGAAAAAATTCTGTCCTGTTAGTTTTTACATTAAATGGTATGAGCTATCATCTGATAAATCTTTCCTGTTTTGGTCCCTTTTATATCTTGTAAAACCACATAAGCATAACAAAAATTTCAGAAAGGGCAGAAAACAGTGTCATTACTTAGTGATTAAAGATATACAAGGCTTTGGAAACCTATGCTTTCACTGCAGTATTGCTAAGTGGTGATAGGAAAGCTTTGATTATCATTTAGAACAAATAAAGCATTGATAAATATGTTTAATAAGTTCACTTATGCAAACCAGCTTTCTTAGCTCTCATCCATGTTCCATCTACTTCCAAAATATAACTTGAGGAAAGACAACAGGAACAATTCATTGTAAGTTAAACTTGGAAACTTCTTTGATAATTCACCCAAGCCAATAAGCAGTCAAACAAGTAGATTTGATCCAGACCTATAAATAAATGAGATATTTTAAAAAAATATGAAAACATAAGACAAATACTTAACTATTCAGAGACCATAAACTGAAGTATAACTTCCAGCAGATTTCAGTTTCTATTATTAATTTTAACAACCTTTTCTACAGCCTTGTTTCATCTACAGCTTCTCTTACACAACTAAACCTGTATTTGTCCTTTCTGTGTACCTGTAGTTGTCAGCTGAACTGGACTCAAGTTTACATTTTTCATAGGGATAAAACGGTAAGATGGAAATAGGCCATATTGATTTGTCTTCAGGCACACTCTCCTTTCTGAGATTTAGTGCAAAAACCTGCAATTTCTACTAAAAGGTGGTTTTCTGAGGTGCAGCAGCTTAGCAAATATACTAATAAATCTAACTTACCTGATACTATGCTCCTGTTGAATAGCCCATGCCCGTGTTATTACACCTCTTACCCTTTATAACAAGGGGGACACATCAAGGTGTTTATCAGGAGTGATGCTTGGTCTTTGCCTGCTCCAGTATTATGACCAGGCTTGGTTTGGCAGAGTGCTAGTTGGTGTGGGCCAAAGTGGTGCCAGACACAGTTTTAACACCTTAGCAGTGTAGGCAAGGGAGTTTCAGTGCCCACGGAGTTCTGTAGCACAACTTAATTTACAAGTGCAAACACAGACAATAAAGTTGTGCAAATTTATGTATCAACAACACATGACTAATTTTTTGAGATTCAAAAACTGTCATATGAGCCAACATTGATTCATTCTATACATAAAGCAGCAAATTTGGTACAGAAGAATAAATCCCCAAATAGAAAAGTACTATCAACTCATTTGGTATGAGAGATTTTCCAAGGAACTTTCTACTTTGTCCACAAACAGTTTATAAGTAAAAACTTATACTCAGAAAGCAAGCTTTCAGGCAGGAAGAAGCCCACTGAACTATTTTTATAACTCCAGAGCTAAAAATTCAGTGGCCTTAACTCCAAGTTTTGAAGCTAATATTCATTTTAGAATATTACTCAGATAAATGAAAAATGAAGTTATTGCACAGTAATTCTACAGAGTTTTTTTTTAGAGTCAGAAAAAAGTTTGTCAGTAATTATTCTGCTAAGGACTAAAAAACCCCTTTTTAAATAGAAAAAAAAAAAAGAGTTTGCTTTTAGTTTGGAAGGAGAGTCCTCTGCACTAAAAGTATATTCTGTATTTCTCAAGACCTGTAGTGCCTAGGTTTACTTAAGTGAGAAAAATTAAGTTTAGATATAATTTTATTTATAAACAAGTTCTCTAAACTGGTGGATCTGTTTCTAGGTTTTTAGACTTTATTTTAGTTTTAGAGTTTAGTTGCTCTTTACAATTTTATTTTTTTTCTTCATTTCATTTTTCCAAACTTACATTGCGCAGCCATTGGGATCAAGCTGGGGATTGAGGATTCTCAGGTGCAGCAGTGCTGCAGTAACAAAGTACATGAATTGGCAGATCACTGAGCCACATATATATGAATTTGCATTCTTTTAGTGGGTGCTATATTCTCAAGTGAATTATTTTCATATTGAGGCTTTGTCACATCATGTGCTTAGCAAGTTTTGTTTTGTTTTCTGACTACATATGGTTGTTTTGTCAAACAATTTAGCTCTGAATCACTTATAAGAAATCTCATGAGGAAATTAGATTTTTTTCAGATGATAAGTCACTGCTAGTTATATTCTTTTACATAAAATTGGAAATTTACACTGCAAAAGCAGTTTAAATGAAATGAGGAGATGTATATAATACACACAGTAGGTCAGCAGAATACTATTTCCAGGCAATACAGATGGAGGTAAAGTCACATTAAAAATTCCTGCTCTAAATAGGATCTTCACACAGATATAATTTGGACCAATAATAAAAAAGGTAAGAAATAGTCTTTGGGGTTTTTGATGAATAAAATATAGCAGTTTCTTTGGAAGGAGGACCAACTATATCACCAGTCAGGAAAATACCTTTCCTTACTTTGTTAGAAACAAGTATGTTGTTGCTGGGTTTATAATTTAGTTATTGACATATCTATCTATCTGTCTATCTATCCTATTATCAATCATGAGTCTATCTTTTAACATCAAGACAGCTTTTCTAACAATGTTACAGGTAACACCAACAAAATATTTCAACTTAGATTTCTTTTCTCTTGTTTATCATCTAAGGATATTTTTGTATATTTTTAATATTTACTTTTTGTATTATAATAATGCTGATTAATCCCTAGTAGAAACAGAGCCTATTACGTTATACGCTGCACAAACATGTAATTTTACATTGCAACTACTTTAAGATACTCACAGACTAAAGGTCTAAGGATACACTTTAAATATACATTACAAATAATAGATGATTAGAGGAACATTTTGCAGGGGCTTCACAGATTATTTATGTGACCTATCATGCAACCTAGCGTGATAATCTTCCACAATCACCACTGGAGTGAATTAAGTGGCTAGAAGGAGAAAAGATTAGTATGTTCTCTCAGCACGGAAGCTACAATCCTTCAAAGTACTGCATGCGGATATACCCTTTACTCACCAGCATCAGTCTCATTTCAACTATTCTTGGGACCATTCTTGTAGGGTTTAGAAATTTTCTTCCTTTTATACCCCCACAGTTCAAAGAAACAGGTAGTCTAAGAGGAACATTCTTTACTCATGAAACTACCTCCATTCAGAAACTCTCAAAATGCCTCTCATTAAGTTTGGTGCTTTACAAATGTGGAAACAAGAAGGATTGTCTAGCCACCAACTGCATTAAAATACTCTTCAGTATCTGAATAAGTTGATATTGAACTGTAGTTCTGTGACATAAAACAACTGGATGTGCTGTGCAGAACAGTCACTTAGCATCACTGGTTAGTTAGACTTGAAACATACAGAGTGAGTTTTATCTCATCTCAGTTGTAAGTTCCCACAAGTTAGAGGTCTACATTATAGTCAGTGGAGATAGAGCCAGTGGAGTTTAGAGAACAATTCAGTGTCCAAATTTAAATGTGTCATGTGATTCATTTATTACCCCGGCCCAGATTTCCCCACTCCAGAAAGACAAAGGTATCCTATATTAACCAGCTCCACGAAGATGTCTTAGATATTGAATGAAATAGCAGATATAAGTAGTTGCCTTTGTGCAGGCAACTGAATCAAGCCCAGAGAGCTCAACTTGATGATAACGGTCACTTCAGCAGCTCATAAATAGACTTTGATACTAATATCTAAGTCAGTTTAACAAGTTACTCCCTAAGTGAAGGAGATCTCTCTTAAATTCCTCAGATCTAAAAGACTACTGAACTAACAATCTCTATGCATAAAAACACATCTTCCTATAATCTGTCTCCATCCACCTTTACAATATTAAAATCAACTGGCACAGAAATACAGCATTAATAGTAGTCTGAAAATAAATACATATATACACCATATTTCAGTATTAGGTATTTTTAAAAATCAAAGTCCATGTCTCCACTCTGCCTTCATGTTATTCGTTCCACTTCATCAACATTTTCAATTGTTAATGTTCCTTTCCTTTGTTGTTGTGGTAGTTGCTTTGCAGAAAAAGATGGTTAATGCTACCTCAGCAGAAAGAATCATTGATAGAAGTTTTTCCTGATTATGAGGATTGTAAAGGCATCTAGTTATAAATAAAAAATAGCCGTACTTCAGTGCCTGTACTTAATGATTTATTGCACTTAGTGATTTATTGCACTTTAGATACTATAAAAATAATAAGAGCAGGTGAAATTGCCAGCCTGTAATAGTCTGACCTAAGAATCAGACTTGCCCTGGTACTGAGTAACCAACATTTGTGAAAAAAGCTTTTTGTGACCATATTTCTTTTAGTTTTGACCTTGAGAACTCCTTTTCAACTTCATTTAAAGACTAATGTGTATTCAGGAAGCTTTTATACTTAATAGCTAGCATAATTTTATTAGGCCATGTATGTTTTGGGGATTTTGTATGACTTCAAACCAGGATTGTTCACCTGATTTGTGAGGAGAGACTCACCATAGTCATAAGAAAATATTACTTTGATGCTCTTTAGTTGATTTTTAATACTAGTTCAACTTAGGAAAGCAGAGAACAGATTTTTTTCCACAACATATTGCATTTTTGTATTGTATTCTTCTTGGGACTTCTCCATCTCTCTGTACAAATATGTATGAATATTTAAAACTGCATTTTTTTTTAATTTTGTTACTCAGAAGACAGTTTTTTGGATAAATTTCTATTTTTGTTGTTGAAGAATCACAAGATGCACCAGTCTGAATTTTCCACAAGGAGGTTTTATTTTCAAAGCATTGTCAAAGGAAGACATGGGGAGCATGATTGTCAAAGAAATTTTTCAACCAGCATAATAGCCAAGCAGCATGCTTTGTAAGTGTTATGATCCTATTAGCACAAATGTAGGCTGTTTCTTCATTACTGAATAAGGTGTACTGTAAACAGGGAGGAGGAATCACATCAGTGGATTGAAAGAGTATTTCTAGGTGGTGAGTTAGACATGGCCAACAGCCAAACTTCCACCCAGATGCTCACTCACTCCCCCTCCTCAGTGGGATAGGGGGAGAAAATATGATAAAAAAGCTTGTGGATCAAGATAAAGACTGGGAGATCGCCCAACAATTCGTGTTGCGGACAAAACAGACTTGACTTGGGGAAAAATAATTTAATTCATTGCCAAATAAAATAGATTTGTAAGACAGAAACTAAAACACCACCTTTCCTTCCCCCTTTCCCATGCCCAGTTTCACCCCTTCACTCCTGACTCATTTACTCCATTACTCCTGCCGAGTAATGGGGAGGGGTGGGAGCGCTACAGTTAGTACATAGTGTTATGCTGCTTCTTCCTTCCCACATTTTTCCTCTGCTGGGGCATAGGCTCTCCCACAGGCTTCAGTTCTTCAAAAATCACAGAATCATAGAATATCTCAAGTTGGAAGGGACCCAAAAGGATCATTGAGTCCAACTCCCTGCTCCTCACAGGACTACCTAAAACTAAACCATATCACTAAGAGTGTCGTCCAAACACTCCTTGAACTATGAAAGGCTTGGTGCCATGACCACTTCCCTGGGGAGCCACTTCCAGTAACCAAGCATCCTCTCAGTGAAGAACCTTTTCCTAATGTCCAATCTGAACTTCCCCTGTCGGAACTTCATTCCATTTCCTCGTGTCCTATCGCTGGTCACCAGAGAGAGGAGATCAGCACCTCCCCCTCTGCTGCCCACCTTGAGGAGGTTGTGGACTGTGATGAGGGCACCCCTCAGCCTTCTCTTCTCCAAGATGAACAAATGATAGGCTCTTCCACAGGCTTTAGTCCTTCAGGAAAAAAGGTCCTCACCAGTGCAGGTTCTCCACAGGTCACAGTTCTTGTCAGGGAATCTGCTCCCACATGGTCTCTCCAAGGGTTGCAGGGGAGTCTCTGCTCCAGTGCCTGGAGCACCTCCTCCCCCTCCTTCTCTCACCTTAGTGGTCATAGGATTGTTTCTCACTCTCTCCTTCTTCCCCTCCTTGCTCTTTTTCCTCTGTTCATGAAGCATTTTGCCCTTTCTTAAACCCATGGCTGAGGGGCTCAGCTGTTCCCTGTGGTGGGTTCATTGGAGCTGGCTGGAACCAGCTGTGTCCATCGTGGGGCAGCCCTGGCCTCTTCTCACAGAAGACACCTCTGCAGCCTCCACTACCAACACCTTGACTCCAACACCCAGCACGTTCTATTTTGAGAGTTCTTTGTTCTTCAAAAGCTATTCCAGGCACCATATACTTTATATTGAAATTATTACTTTTGATACTTATGATCAGAAGCTGTAGTCTCTTGATAAATTTCTAATTGTTATTTACATTTCTTGGATAATCAGGCATTTTTTCCTCACACAACACATCTTCTCAATTCAGGATGGATTTTACTGATAGAAATAAACATTATTCTCAAGTACAGCTTTCACACATGTCACGACTGCTCACCTGAAAGACTGGAAAGCAGTAGTAGATCCATAGTCCACATTCATTAGTGACACTACTGATAGTATGGAGAATATGCTTACTAAATCTGCAGGAGGCATGTAGTTGAGAGAGATTACATCTATGCTTGAAGGAAAGGATTTAAATTCCAAGTGACCATGAAAGACCATTAATCTGCTAAAAAATGGGAAGAAATTCGACAAGGACAAGTGGAAGGTACAAAGGGCAGGTAAAATCAGCTGTGTACAGTATGGAAAAAAACTGGTTAGATAATAGTTTTTCAGAAAAGAGTATGTGGGTTATAATGGGTGACAAGCTGGACATGACTGAGCAACATGCAAGCTGTTGGGTGACAAGCTGGACATGACTGAGCAACGTGCAAGCTGTTGACAAAAAACCCAAACCAAAACAAAAAAAACCTACATCCAAGAAAATAAAAAATAATACTTCTCATTGCACGTAATAGAAGGATAATAGGAGGAAGTTTACACTCCCGGCTCATTTTAGCATAGGTGGCCTTAGCTGGGACATTGATCTATTTTGGGTTATGAGCCTCGAGAATCTGGGATGCAATGAAGAAAATTTAGAAAACAGCAAGTGAAATAGTGAGATGTCTATTATACTGTGACCAATACCAAACATTTGAAAGAACTGAGTAATTTATCCTAGGTAAAAAAGGTCTGACTGCATGCGGAGAGAAAGGTTTCAAATAAATAAAAAAAATGTGTTCTGCTCTATGCATACATACCACTTAGAACAAGAAGTAATGAGTTTATACTACAGCAAAAAAGATTTTGTTAGGAATGCCTCTGTAACAGAGATGAAGTAGTGAAATAGAATCTCCTTCATAGGAAGTCTTTAAAGAACAACTTAATAAGCTTCCCTAGGGAATGGCACAGATATAACTAAATCCTGTATTTGACATGAACATGGTCTCTATGTTTTTGATTGCTCTATGGTTTTTCTAATGTAATATCATATAAGAAATGCCAGAACCAATATTATTAGCATAATATCTTTCTTTCAGCCTGTAACCCCGGGCACTGAATGTTTGGAGTTTTTACCAGTTTTCCACCGGACAAAGAGCATTTTTGCTCCTTTACATAAAAGCAGGAGGTTTCTCTGGATAACCGGATGCAGGGGACAGTAGTTTCCTATAGATGGGATTCATTTGCTTTCATGTAAGTATTAAAAAGGCAGCCACTTCAATTCAAGCTAGTCAATTCTGCTTACCTTTGTAGACACTGAAGGCAGATCCACATCTCCACAGGGCAATTCACCTCATCTTAAGATAGACAGCTAGAGCAAGCATAATTTAAACACTCATGATGGCACAACATGGGGTGTGAGCAAAGGGCAGGAATCAGTATTTAGAAATTAAGTAGGGAGAGATGTAGTTATTGACTATATCAGGTTAAGCAGGACTCTCTGAACATCCAGACTCAGCCTTAAAGTTCTCAGCATCCACAGAGCTGTTTCTTCACTGAAAGATGAACTACAAAAATATTATGAATTTTCAAAAGACACTTCCTCCTGTTCACTGTCGAAAGAAATGTGAGACTGACAGCCAGACCTTCATCTACAATCAGTGAAATTCCATGGAAGTTAATGTTTGTTTACTCATAATAGCAGAGGAGGGGGTTCCCCAGGACTGTTTTTTCCCATATTGCTCTACTGATTCAGTTTAAATCAAATAACAATTTACATATATATATATATGTATATATATTGTCTTCAGGAATTAACATTTTAATGGTCCTTCTTAATAAAAAGGAATATTACAGTATCAGATGTGGGTTAGTTGTACTGGAGTTACGCTGACATAATAGCAGAGGAGGGGGTTCCCCAGGACTGTTTTTTCCCATATTGCTCTACTGATTCAGTTTAAATCAAATAACAATTTACATATATATATATATGTATATATATTGTCTTCAGGAATTAACATTTTAATGGTCCTTCTTAATAAAAAGGAATATTACAGTATCAGATGTGGGTTAGTTGTACTGGAGTTACGCTGACAACATCCAAAACTTCATCATAACACTTACTTATTTTAGAGACCATTTATAATAATATCTTATTTTAGAGACCATTTTTTAATAATAATATGCATTTACATCTTCATTTTTGACACATAGATACCAATGTAAAGAGTAACAGGAAAGAAATGTTCTTGAAATATTCTTAGTTGATACTAGTTAGCTCCCCTTTCTCTGAAATACTGGTATTAGGATCTCATTCCATTCCTACAAAGGTCATTTCATGAGCATTTTCAAAAGGCTTTTACTCTTAAGAGAAACTCTATTACACAATAGAGTATCCCAAAGAATCATGAAAGCTAGCCAAGAAAAGCTCCATTGCATCAGCTAGTTAATCTCCCAGGTAATACAAGTTTACCTCCTGCTGATTATTTACTGTCAGTGCACACTAAAAGAAAGATATTCTTTTAGGTTCTATAGAGGTATGATTTCTCAGCTCTTTGCCTTGTTGTTTTTGTTTGTTTGTTTGTTTGTTTCTCCTTATACATCTTTTCAATGCACTGGTATTCACAAAACAGCAACAGAGAAGTATGCTATGATGTAAATTTACAACACTTTGCTAACGCTTTTCTATGGATACTCAAGCAAAAATCTGTGATAGGTGTTGGCAGTTGTCACTACACCAAGATGTGCATATCTGAGTCTTCTAATCTTAACAATAGATTTTCTTCAGTCCTCCTGTTTGCTTTTTTTCTTTCCTTCTCTTTCAAATCCTTTATTTTTTATTTAAGATTGATTTTTAAATTTTATTTCTGTTATAGTACCGAACTTTGAACATAATGTTGAAATTGTGTTTCTGAGATAACCTCTTGGAGAAATTACTCTGTTCTGTCCAAAACACAATGACTTGATATACACACCCTCAAGCTCCCCTAAAGTCATAAGGGCTGTTTTTTTTTGTTTTTTTTTTTTTTCCTTCAGCTATTTAGTCTATAGACATGTCTGCTTTGTTTCTTTATTTCCTATGATTCTTTTTGGAAAATTCCTCTATTTTTAAAAAAGAGACACAGATTCTGGCAACCTTCTTTTGAATGAAACTAATGCATTTGTGGGGGGACACAATTTAGTTTACTGCAATTTTGACCTATTTAGAATAACAGTATTTAGACTGAAGAGACTTGAACCATTAAAGACCATTAGATCATCTGAAATCTGATATATGAGATAAACCATTACGTTTCATGTGATTATTCCCACACCTTGCATAAGTCTCTAAGAGGGGGAAATTCCAGGATCTCAAAAAATGAAGACTCAACAAATACAGCGATAACTATTTCAGATATTTTTTCATTCCACTGTAAAATATTTCTGCCATACTTCACCTCTAAGTATATCTAGGTTTAGCTTTCTGTCAATAGTTCTTAATGGAGCCTCTTGTGTAGGTCAAAGATCCTAGTAAAAGTTGGTATTTTTCCCCAAAAAGCACATACTATGTCTATTCACTCTGCTTGGTTTTTATGGTCAAGCATTTTATGAACCCTTTTTAACCCTAAATCACAGTGGGATCTCAGAATAAGTTAATTGTCTGCTATAAACGCTGAATATTTTTCAAGGATATGGCCCCATTTTCTATGACTGTTTCCTGCTTTCTTTATTCTAAGTCCTGTAACTGCATTCAACTATGTTACCAAGCAGCTTGTTTAAGAGATCACAGGAGATGAACTCATCAGATCACTCTATATGATTAACATTCTTGTTAAAGATCATTTCACCTATCTTTGTATCATACTTATGCTTTAGCAATAGCAACTTAAAATTTATTTCTAGATTATTCCTGGAGGAAATGTTGTATATCACAGGATTAGTAGTGATTCTATTCAATCCTGCCAAAAACACCCCCTCCAATCAAGATCCCACTAGTAGAATTTGAGACGTTAGTTATGCATCTAAAGCACATTTTGTTCATAGTATTACGCCAATTTTGTGTGTGTGTACAGGTGTTTTTAATCAGAGGTTTTGCAGGAAGAATTCAAATACTTAACAAAAGCCTTACATTTGTGAACTGAATTGATGATCTCATGAAAGAGAAAATCAAATTTTTTGACAAGACTTATTTTTCTGTTACACAGTTTTGACTGGCAGTAAGCATATTACTCTCCTTTAATTCTTAGCCAAAGGATTCTGAATCAGTTTTTGTGTTACGTTCTCCAGGACCAGTGTCAGATTAACCAGTTTAGGGTTATATGATCTCACTTGCCTTTTTGAATCATGGCACAGCATTAGTACTCTTCCATCAGCAGTACAGCTTGAGTGAACTGGGAATTTCATGATAACATGTTAGAGGATTTGCCAGCAGTACTCCTTACCTTTTGAACTCAACTTGCTCCCCATCAAATGTTTACTGCCTTGGAAGCCTTTAGCATAGGCTTCTTTCCCCGCTGGTTGCAATAGGTCTCACAGAGGACCACAGATATCTATCTTTTTCTGCTGTGCTGTGTTTCACTTCAAAAGACAAACTGTTCTTTAATAGATGGCTATGTACTGTCAGGTTGGACATAACCCATTCTCAAATTTCAGTGTGTCATGTAATCATTATCTCTTAGCCCAGCTGCATAAGAGCTGCTGAGTTGAGCTAATCTGACATTTTCTCTTATTCCTGAACGCAATCTATGCTGGGTGGTTATTTAAAATGTAAGAAATAAAGCTTTCCTGTGCTGACAACACACAATACAGAATAATCACAAAAATATCTGTATAAATCTACTGTGCTCTTAGTTAACTAGCACTCTTGGTTTGTGTAAGGATTCCATAGCTGTTTTAGGCATTAGTCATTCATGAAATTTGAAGACCCAGATGTAGCATCTAGCAGCTCTTGTAGTCTAAATAAATAGGATGATTTAAGGGAGTGTCTCAGGTGAGGATTCTCATGTATTATGGAGATAATTTGCAAATAATGATTATGTACTGGCATAGAACAAGGGCTGCACTGCAGCTGAAGTAAACAGCCCTCCCCATTGGTGATTTTAGGATACCAGTTATTCAGAAATTGTTTTCCCGATATTTGCATAGTAAACTCAGATCTTACTGTGATGCTAAATACATCTTACGGGTTCACCTTTCAGGACAAGCCTCGGGGTTACATCAAAATTAAATCATGGGGGTTTTGGTTTTGTTGTTGTTATTTGTTTTTTTCTTCTAGAACTTGTAGAGCTCTTCAAACACAAAACTCAGCAAACGTGTAATTATGGGTTGGTTTCAATGCAGGATAATGAAATCAATGCATATGCATTTTTTTTTTCTTTGTTGGAGGCCAGAGAACACAAAAAAGAATAACCACAATGTGTCAGACATGAAGAGGAAAAATTCTCAAGTTAGTTTTTATTCTGCAAAACTTATTTCAGAATTCTGCCCACAATAAGTTTCTTATGTTAAGAGCTGAATATTATTTAATTGAATGTATTTCTTCTTTGATAAAGCCAGTCTAGTTGCTGCCCTATGTTTTCAGAAATCTTAGATAATATGAAAAATATTTTTTCTGCATAATATTTTGCAATGATGTTTAACTAATTTGTTGTCTTATTTTAAATATCACTCACTTAATCAGTGAGGGATTTATCAGTCAGATAAATCAACATAAAATAAACTGTAGTGTTCTATGAAGGTACACAACTTATCAATCCAATGACCACTAAAGTACAAAATGTATAGATAATATAGCAGGGTTAAACCACAACCACTGCTCACTTTAGAAGTTCACTCTTGAATCTTATCTTCTGTAAGTGAGAGTAAACTAAGTTTCCAAAGACTAAAATGAATTATAAATGAAAAAGAAAAAAAAAAGGAAACAGAAAAAAGAAAAAAAAAATAGTGCATTTCATCGTGTACATTTTTATAGTAATAATGAAAGGAAATATAAAGTGGGGTTGGGTTAATTCTTTACATAGAAACATGGGGACCTTTTTAAAGTTTTCTAAGCATGACTAGATATTTATGCTGCCTCAGTTTGTGGATATCTTAAAAAGACATGTATTTGGGGAGCATGCTGAGTGCTGGATATCTGTAATTATGTCTTGGCATTGAATGTTTGAAGTTGGACTCCCAAAAAACTTAGTTCCTCAACTCATCAGGCATTTTGGTCATGGCTTGTTAACATCCATACACAGAGAAGAGCCAACAACTGGTTAGAGGTGTACTTGATATTATAAATAAGATCCCTGCAGATGAATTAGGAATGCATTTACCCAAATGCAAAAATGTGTATTTCTTTCCATTCATTGTGCAACCTGCCCTAACATTTTTGATTTTGTGTTTATTTTATAATAAGTTAAGGAAAAAAAAAATAAAAGCTTTTTGAGCAATTAACCCAAATTGTTAGTAGGATTAGAAGTATATTTCAAAACAATGTGTAGGTTTTATATGCATAATTAACATTTGCATTAATGAAATATATTCACATAAGTTCTTCCACCCATGCAGAGAGGAGTGTGATAGAATCTTACAGACAGCAGTTACCAGCATTTATCATTTCCATCTATCATGCAGTAAACTTTATTTTTAATGTGTTTCTTTTTTATTTTATATAAATTGCAAGACTATGCCTGGTGTAATTTTCATCTGAATTGTTAAATACAACCATAGCCTCTCTATCCAGCTGAAGTCTATATGATTTTAATGCACCAAAGTTGTATTTATACATCTGCATCTTCATTCTATATCTGCTGCATCTTCATTCACTTGGAGCAGATGGGAAAACCTTTCTGATTACTGGATTTCACTATATTGGAGACTGCACAGTTAGAGACCTTATTTCCTATTTTATCAAACAGTAAAGGAAAATTTACATATGAGAGCTGCATAGAATCTGTTGGGCATGTTTGAAAAAGATGACTTTCTGATTTTAACAGTTTCTGTGCAACTCTCCTGTGTAAATTTTTCTCAGACATTGTCAGTGACAGGAACCAAGGTCTCCAACCTGACAACGCCTAAGTTACTAAAATCAGTTAATCAAAAAAAGCTTTTCTAATCTGTTCCTAGTGAAAGAGGAGGTAACCCTTCTAGAATGGCTGTAGTGTATAAAAACAGTAGGCAGCACAATAAATTCTTCATTTCTATCGTTTATGGACATATTTACAGAGCTAGGATGAAACTCTTAACCACTTCAGGTTCTCAATTCCATCCTATCAAATGTCTTGTTTTCTGCTGGTTGATGTAAAGAAAGTCCATCGATTTTGGATTTCTCCTGTGTTCACTCGCTCAGAACTGATGAAAATTTAGATATCTCTGTAAGTGTGATTCAGTTGTCGAAGCATAAGTATCCTGTGCAATTGTAAGCTCTGAAGGGTATTCCACCTAGCCTCACTGCCACTCCAGAAGGGTGCAAGCTCTTTATAGGAATGCATGTAGATATACCATTCTCTGTACAGATAATCTCCACAGGACTTATATCATCTCTGTCAGCTTCATGCAGATGTCTTGGATTTCCCTGATCACTAAAAAATGATGGCAGAAACTTGGGTCAATGACAGTAGATACTTATGTTGTACCCAAACTCATGTGTTTAAAGATAAGCAAAAGAATGTCAGGTTTCCATATCCCAATTTTATTCAGACTTCTGTCAGATGTTAAGCTTCTCATATTGGTAAGTTCTGAGCATCTGTAGAGGAACTTTAGATACCTTTAGATAAATTTAGAAGGCAAACAGAAAGAACCATCAAATTACTTTTAAAAATCTCCTACATAAAGCTTTTAAATATGTTGTACTCAAAACACTTGGTATCTCCTATGTGCTTTAGCACCAGGCCTTTCTGTAAAAGGAGAAAAGTTCAACATACATCATAGGCCACAGACTACCTTGTGCTTGCATATTTTGAGCTATCAAAATAAATACAACATCTAACTGCGACAAGCTACAATGAAGCATCATCTATTACTGACCTAAAATAACGTGCCAAGATGGAGTAACAGTATGTGGTCCCGTAGAGAAGCTGAGGTATGGTGTGTTGGATATCAACTTGCATCTAGCCTTCCTCTCAAAGAGTTAAAGTCCTCTTAATCTTGCAGCCTTCTTCCTTCGCTTGATCTTGAGAAGAGTTTTCATCTCCAAGCTCTTTTTTGCTGCATGGAATACCTTAAGGAAAAAGTGGAAGCAGAGCTGGAGAGGCAGCAGCAATGAGAACAATGGTCTCCTCAATAACAGAGTCTTCCTGAGCAATGCTGAAGGAAAGACTAAGACATATGAGCCTGCCCTGTGCTGCTTGCTCTTTAGCAGCTTTGGCAGCAGCACATAACCTACCGTGGCCCTAGACAGTTTCTTCTCACAGAGCTTGTGTTTGCAGAAAAGATGTTCTTTCACTTTGCCTTCAGCAGGATCATAATCTAATTTCTGCAGTCCTACAGCCTCCCCTCTGGAATAGGCTCTCTGATGGTAGGCTTTAGCTACTGCATTTTTGAGAAACCTTTCTTTTAGGTCTCATTGCTGCAACACCCTGTCCAAGGGTAAAGATTTCAGGACCAAAAGCTTATGTGTGACTCCTTATGGAAAATGTGAGTACTACAGTCTAACATTCAAGACAGCCGTGTCTCCCGGGAAACAGAGATACCAAAGTGTTTAATCCAGATGCTGTAAAGCTATGCAGCATCCTGTTTATCACCCTGCCCAAAGTGTTACAGACTGAACTGTCATTTTTGAAGTTGCCTTGTTTCCACATGGAGGGAGAGTATTTTCTCCAGTGGACAATGAATAAGTGGAGATCTGAGTAATACCATTGCAATGAGAGGCAAAGGTAAAACAAAGGGACTGTCTCATAAACAGGGGTGATTAGAACGATATGAGGTGCAGATTATTGACTCCCACAGGTGTCTGACTATGCCTGTACCATATACCTTTCTCTTTTCTTGGGAAGGCTGATTGCACCATCTGGCTGCTTGTCGAAACTTACATTCTCAGAAAGTCCTGTGACTTCCAGCCTAACCAGTTACGCACAATTTCAAAATAGTGAAATGGAACATGTAGCATGTTAAACAGCATGGCGAGGCATTCTGACTTGTGCTGTATCAGCTGGGAAAAGGAACAGTGATCAGTAGGGAGGCAGGGAGGCAAGTATCAGTGATCCAGTACTTGTACAAGCTCTAGAGACAGTCCTTGCCTGGACTCTATGACGGAAACATTGTAGAAAGCCAGAACCGGTCTAGGGCAATTAAGTGAATTAGATTAGAGGTAAATGATGGAAAAGACAGTTTCCTTTCTACTTTGGGAGCACGCTGCATAGAATCATAGAATCATTTAGGTTGGAAAAGACCTTTAAGATCATCACGTCCAACCTTTAACGTAACACTGCCAAGTCCACCACTAAACCATGTCCCTTAAGTACCACACCTACACGTCTTTTAAATACCTCCAGGGATGGGGACTCAACCACTTCCCT
>NW_008795138.1:5485541-5487796 GCF_000699145.1 Aptenodytes forsteri | reverse complement strand
GTCACATTTGCTAACCTCCAGTCAACTGGGACCTCCCCGGTTAGCCAGGACTGCTGATAAATCACTGAAAGTTTCTTGGTGAGCACTTCCACCAGCTCCCTCAGTACCTTGGGTGGATCCCATCGGGCCCTATAGGCTTGTGTGTGTCTAAGTGGTGTAGCAGGTCACTAACCATTTCCCTTTGGACTATGGGGGCTTTATTCTGCTCCCTGTCCCTGTCTTCCAGCTCAGGGTACCCAGAGAACACCTGGATGAAGTAACATCTACTCATTAGCCGTATTCTCAGCTAGAGTAATTTCACATTTTCAGTAATGTACTATTTTCATCTTGTTAAGCTTCTCCAATTAAGTATAAATAGTTTCTCTGAGCACTGAAGTAAATGTGTTAGTCTTCTATATGTTAAAGTAAAAAATGAATCCTCAAAATATCATGGAGATATCACTACCTTCAGTTGAAAGTATGCTGTTTAACGTTTAGAGAATCATGTCAGTCTTTACTATCAAATTAGGAAAAAAAAAAAAAAATACTAGGGACTAGTTAATTGTGAAAATTAGTTCAGTAGTAAATTCTCTAATGTTAGGTAGAAGCAAAGGTAGCCTTCGAAAAATACTAATGAATTCTTGTTTTTGGCTATCCACTTAAAATATTAAGTTCTCCTGATTTTTTATTTTGTGCAAACTTTTGGAACAATATGTCATTTTTTTGTCAAGAAAGTGCATAACAACATCAAGTGTCACTAGTTGAATAAAAAAAAAAAAAACACCCTGCAGATTATTAAACAAGATAAAAAGTGAGAGAAAAACTTTCTGTGGAGTATACTCTATGCTGACTGTGACATCCTGAGCTCAGTTAATCATAGGAGAATCAGTTTTTATTATCTTAATTGTAGATTGGTTCAATCAGAATACGTTAACTGGAGAAGGACTGTAAAGAAGCTACATTAGTGAAAACATACATGCAGGCATAACCAGGGCAGTGTTAAATGAAGAAGAATTCTTGTCTTTTGAAAGTAGTATACAAATGCCTTGTGATTTCTCTCTGGGATTACAGGGTCTAGATTTCACTGATGCAAATCCAGGTATATCAGTCCAAGTCAGTGGTCCCTAGACCAGCATGCTTTTGGCTATTTACTTATTGTTAAATCATGCTTTTGCAGATGAAATTATTCTTATGATTTATTCTGAATCAATTAACACATAAACTGTTCACTGTTCAGTCATCATTTGCCACATTAATGTCCTGCTGGAGTTTAGTTCCGCTTTTAAAGAGAGGTTTGGGGGGGGGGGGGGGGGGGAGTGTGGAAAGAATCAAATTGATTTCAGTGTCTGGTGCAAAAGGAACTTTATTTGTTTGAGAAATCATTAGAAAAATTAAATCAAAGCATTATTGCAACACACTGAAAAAATATTATTAAATCATCTTCCTTCTGCTATAGCTAAAGGAAATAAAATAATACAGCTAATAGTTTTTGGGAGTACAGGTGACAGAGAATTTAGCTATTGGGATCCTGAAACAACAATGCTTAAGAATTCAGTGGTTCCTGAATGAACGATGTCCACAAAACTGTGGATATCTGAAATACATTTTGATCTAGAAGTGAATCCTTAAGTGCAAAAAATAGGAATATTCTAGTTACATAATTGGGCACACCACCTCTCCAATGGAAACTTTCAAGAAAAATTATGAAGTGTCAGTTCTGTCTTTCTCAAGCAGGGCTACAAACAAAATTCAGAGCTATAGATGTTTCTACTGAGACTGAGACATTTTGAACATCCACTCCTCAGGCATAAACTAGAGAAAGATTAAATGTGTAATCTAAGAGTCAGAGTACTCAGCTATGGTTCTGGTATAGCCAGAGTAAGGTCTTGCTTCTCCTTTAGGTGATTGGGACTTGCAACTTCAGCATCTTAGAGGAATGCTTTGATCTACTTGCATTCAAACCCTCCTATCAAGTCTTTGTTAAGAATTATTACATTTGCCAGAGAAAGAATATATACACATAGCTTAGGAACTGGAGTATCTGGCTTGATGGAAAAGATCTAGATTTACTTTGCTGAATATTTAATGAATCATAGAATCATAGAATCATAGAATAGTTTGGGTTGGAAGGGACCTCTAAAGGTCATCTAGGCCAACCCCCCCCTGCCGTGGGCAGGGACATCTTCAACTAGAGCAGGTTGCTCAGAGCCCCGTCCAACCTCACCTGGAATGTTTCCAGGGGTGGGGCATCCACCACCTCTCTGGGCAACCTGTGC
>NW_008795138.1:5482267-5483912 GCF_000699145.1 Aptenodytes forsteri | reverse complement strand
CAGACAGTCACCCATCAAATCCATACCTCTCCAGTTTAGAGAGAAGGATGTTGTGGGGGACCACGTCAAAGGCCTTACAGAGGTCAGATAGATGCATAGCTTCCAGGAGGATCTGTTCCACGAAGCTCATTTTAAAATGCTTTTGAGCCTTATAAAGAATCTGAGGGCATATTTATGCTATTAAGTAAGAGAAGGATAGGGAGTTAGCTTGAGCGCTGTGATTGCCGACACTACACAGTTGTTAGCCTGCTTCCTGACTTTCTTTGGGCCACTGAGACACACCTGTTAGAAAAGGGACCAGCCCAAAGCCATGTGGACACAAGACAGTCTGTGCTATTTATCCTTGAGGCTAGGGATCAGTCCTTATCTCCCTCTTATTTAGCAACATAAAGATATTGCTCAGTGTCCTTTGTCTAGATAAGAGAGAACATATTTTAGCTCCTGGGATACACAAGCACAGTCTTGTTCTCTGGCCCATGAACAGTGAAAGAATTTCAACAAGGCAGCATAAGAGAGAACAATCTTCTGGCTCTAATCAATTTTATTAGCTTCTGTCTACAGCATCCACCTAAAAGATGTTGGGTCAGACTTCCTTTTTCGGATTAAGTGATTAAACTGGATCATCCTACAGTCTGGCTGAGTGGAGTACTTGCTGAGTTATTGAACAAAAGGGGTACAAGATGCTCCATGTCACCATGTTTACTACAGTGTTGAATCCTGTAGAGATTTCAGACAAATAATTATCAGACTGGATTTTGTGGTTAACATAAGTAGAAGGTACCCTAGGTTTTACATCCTGGTATGGCTTAAGTGTCTTTCTGTCAACAGAGTATCCTTCTGACAAACTGCTAATGTATAGAAAACTGTAGTATGTCCTGTAGATAATGTAGGGTATCTTGATGGTGATCCTGTCTATTTCAAGGGCTTTGGTACCTCAGCAGTTAGGCAGCAACTGGTACAGATTCTGAGAAACTGTGGGTTTTTTTTACAAACCAATTTCAGTAATTTTGCAGATTTTATCCCAGAAAATTCATTATTTTACTATGTAGTACAGAGCAGGAAGCAGGTAAACCTTAAAACAGTATCCCTGTCACAGCACAGCTCTTTGGTAGCTGGAATGCATGAATTCACATTTACCTGTTTGGCATTTGGTTTTGCATAAGTGAATGTTCCTATTACATACCAAAGCTTCTGAGCTTATTATGAGAACACTCTGTATTAAAAAAGAATATATCATGAACAAATACAGCAATTACAAATCTACTGCCATATGCGAGACTGAAGTTTAAGTCCTTTTCATAATACTGATTTCTCCATTTCTACTAGTTCCCAATCACAAGGTCACTCAAGAATGACATCTTTCTCGATTGCCTCAGATTTCTCCATTTAATGGTTACAGTAGTACCATTCTCATTTGACGCCTGTTGCAGATGGAGTGAGACTGCACTTCACTCCTAAGAGAGAAGCAACAATACACTTTATTGATATAAAACAGTGAGTTAACAAAGTTCAATGGTAAATGCAAAAGTGGTTAACAAGATTTTGATGGCAAGGCACACTTGATTATTTACTGCATAGAGGACAGGGTCAGACAAAACTGTCAGGGAGACCCTCCCGTTGAGCCATGAGGTTCAGAAAGGACCCC
>NW_008795138.1:5479460-5481840 GCF_000699145.1 Aptenodytes forsteri | reverse complement strand
TCCTAAATATTACTGCATAAGTACAGATTTCATAACCTTCTCCAAAGATTACCAACAGGTTTCACATGAGAACAAAACATTTTTATGAAAAAAAAATCATGAAGCAGAGAGAAAATTGTTCACTCTTGTGGCAATTTAAAGACTGAACTTTTAGATCATATCACATTGCAGATTTCAGTTTCATCCAACAAAGAAAAGAAATCCATTCAAAAAGCAGTCCCTTTTTGTAATAGCATATCCTTCCCACTCAGGCAGAAAGAAAAAAAAAAAGAGGAAAAAAAAATCCCCAGAAAACAAACAAAAAAAACAAGGTTAAAAAGAAAACAAATGTTTATAATCAGGGTGGTTTGCCTTTATTTAGGTTTTTGTTTGTTTCTTTTGTGAATTATATAAAATATATCGATTCTCTCTCTTTGGTGAAATCCTCCAATTTTCTGTTTGTTTCACATAAATTTAATGTTCCCTTGCATAAAACCCCTTGACATTCGGAACCATTCTCTCTTTTTTCAGACCAAGACAACATTGTGAATTGGTAGTAAGCATTACAAAAGCTAAATTCCTCAGAAAGGTCAGATTTTTGAAAAAGGACTAAATGGACTGCTACACTGTAAGAACATTCGGACATAGTGCTTACATATTTTAACATGTTATTGTATGCCAACATGACAAAGTGAATTTGATGTTATTTGTATTTTGACAATATTTCTTTAATTAACAAAGTTATATCACATATTGATGCTATGACAGTGGGGCAGACCAGTGTTTATAATTTAGGGCTATAATCTGTGAAATCTAAATTTGCACTCTGTGCAGGGGAAGGATGTGTTATTTACAAGATGCTGTTAGGGCCAACTGTAATCTCATCAGGGACATATCAGAAAACTCAGCTCCTCAAGCAGAGAAAAACATGGTTAAATTGTTAGTGACTGCACTCTTAAATTATGCATGATTGTTGACAGCTCATACTGTGAACAAATGCTATAATGTTCCATTACAGATTTTCATTTTTTTCCTAAACCTTCAGTTTATCTATGCTGCTCAGGGTGATACAGAGATCAAGTTGTGAAATGCTCAGAGTTTAGGTTGGGTTTAGTTCATTTAGCTTTTTAGAAGCTGTGTATTTATTTTGCTGTATTTTATGATCTTGCTTATGCTGCTGTTCATGTACAAACACTACTCATGTACATATGGCATAGCAGAAGATACAGTTTTACATAATTTCACTGACACCAGGCATCTTGCTGTTCTACCTTGTCCCCAGAATAGCACAGCCAACTGACAAAGTAAGTACTGCATTTTTAAACTACCATGCTACCATGCTAGGAAGAGCTGAAAAGTAATATGGATTACTACAACCAGATTCAGAGGCTGAACCATGGTGAGGCAAACCACTGTGGGTTTGGTACAAGATCTTTGCACAGGAGTTAGCAGGGCTCATTGAAAGAGCTTTAAACTAGATTTGAAGGGGGAAAGGGATAAAACCAGGCTTGCTAGAGATAACCCTGGGGGCAGCACCCCAATGTTTGAGGGACAGTGTGCTAGTGAGGTCCCTCACTTGCCATCTCAGTGGAGGGAGGGGATGGAGATCCACACGGTGGCAAAGATGCAAGGCTTATTGATGTGTTAGAAACCATGGAAGTGCCTGAGAATGGTCATGTAGGAATTACGGCTTCTCCCCCCAAAAGGTGATGGTATCAATAGCCTAACTGAAGTGCATCTACACAAATGCACGCAGCATGAGCAACAAACAGGAGGAGCTGGAAGCCATTGTGAGGTGGAAAAACTATGATATAGTTGCCATCTTGGAAACATGGTGCGATGACTCACACAACTCGAGTGCTGCGATGGATGGCTATAAACTCTTCAGAAGGGATAGGCAAGGAAGGAGAGGTGGAGGGAAACAAAGTGACAATGGATGAGGAAAAAGCTGAGGTACTTAACGCCTTCTTTACCTCAGCCTTTAATGGTAAGGCCAGTTGTTCTCTGGGTACCGAGCCCCCTGAGCTAGAAGACAGGGAGCAGAATAAAGCCCCCATAGTCCAAGGGGAAATGGTTAGTGACCTGCTACACCACTTAGACACACACAAGCCTATAGGGCCCGATGGGATCCACCCAAGGTACTGAGGGAGCTGGTGGAAGTGCTCACCAAGAAACTTTCAGTGATTTATCAGCAGTCCTGGCTAACCGGGGAGGTCCCAGTTGACTGGAGGTTAGCAAATGTGACACCCATCTACAAGAAGTGCCAGAAGAAGGATCCGGGGAACTACAGGCCTGTCAGCCTGACCTCGGTGCCGGGGAAGATTATGGAGCGGTTCATCTTGAGTGACATTACGTGGCACGTACAGGACAACCAGGTGATCAGGCCCAGCCAGCATGGGTT
>NW_008795138.1:5468643-5473172 GCF_000699145.1 Aptenodytes forsteri | reverse complement strand
GTTGGACGTGATGATCTTAAAGGTCTTTTCCAACCTAAACAATTCTATGATTCTATGGTTGTATGATCTTTAACTAGCTTTTAGAAAATTCACTAATGTATTTGAAATTTTTTTTTTACTACATCATTTTTTTAAAAAAAGTTTTCCATGTTAAATAATAACATTCCTTTAAGATAGACAAGAAATTGAAATTAATTTTGCCTCGTTACATTATAAAAAGAATTCTATAAAAATACTAGATCTTAAAAAAAAACTAACCCACCCCAAATACTGTTTTGTCACTGTATGCCTTTTATACTTGCCAGATCTTTATCATATCTTCCTTTATTTTTTCCATCTATTTTTCCACTTTCAAATAAAATAGTATTTTTTGTCAACATCCTCAGTGCCAGATTTACCCCTTTTCTTCTATTTTTATAGAAAAGAAATATATAACATCAGCACTGAACAGTCGTATTTGTGATGCCATGCAACATCTATAAACAAATTCTAATACAGGTAAGAGTTGTTTTTTGCAGCTATATAAAATTATGGGGTTTTATGTTTAATTAATGAAGTCACAATCATTTAATGCCTAGAAATGTTTTTTGTTCGTGGATAATACAAAGGTATGTCTCAGAATAGTAATCTCCTTTTAAATGATATAATTCTAGTCACTCATTTATAAAGAAAAAATACTGTATATTCAACCAATTCTTTCTTTGTGACAGAGTGCACAATTCCATTAACATTCCACAACTTTCACCTGAATAATTTTTATCTCATCCATTGAAAAATGCAGAACCTAGCAAATAATTGAGATGGTTATGAACTACAGAAATGTGGGAGAGTAACTCAAGCCAGTAAGGTAAATCATGAGCTATTTTGTAATATGGTGCTATTTCATTAAGAGAGCTGAGTTGTACAATGTATACATGAGAGACTAATTGAAGCAGAAAACACAGAATTCTTATAAGTTCCCCCAGTCTTTGGAAATTTAACCGCAATTTAACAGAGTGAAAGTGGAATTTTAAACTTCACCTTTTCTCTCTCCCTTTTTCCCATCTTTCACATCAGATTTGTGAAATGTTCCATTTTGTTAACAGTAAACTGATCTGCTTATGAAATTATAGAGAGTGTAATAAAAAAAAAGAAACACTAGGAATAAACTACTAAATTCAAAGGTTATATTAAGACCTGATTTTAGCACCACATGCTATGGCTCTCTTTTTCTCTAATACAGGTATGTGATCCACAGAGTCAACCAAATTAGAGGATAGAGTACTTAATTCAGGTTCAAGCAAACAGGACCAGCCTGTCCTCCATACCCTTTTATGAAAATTTGAGATGGAAATCAGTTTTGAAATAAGGGTAAGTAATCTTTCATTATGCACTGCGAAGTGCAGGTTCCACAAAGATGTCTAAAATATTTAGTCTTTTTAGTGGGCATGGAAATTTTTCCAAATACTTGAGAGATGCCTTAGTATTGAGAAGGCTGGGCTTCTTAGCCAACCTTCTTCCTAGTTTCAATCATTTTTAGTAGCTGTTATTAGAAGCACATAACGAGCACTTTATTTTCCAAACCCCTTTAATATCTGAAAACATTGTTTGATCTAAACAAAGAGTAAATTCCTTTTGGTAAAACAACAAGCATACTTTTGATGGAAAAGAATACACATTTTAAAAGCCTCAAACAAGAAATAGTAGTACACAAAGCATACATTCCTTACTTTTCAGGATTTCATATTTCACATTCATTGTCAGAGAGCTATTAAGGCAACATTTTGTTAGAATCTTAAGAGCTAAGATTCTAACAATAGATTCTTACTTAAAATCAAGTCTTTGAAATTTTTTGTTTCTGGTTTAGAAACGGGTAAACACTGCAAAAAATATACTCACAAACTTTTGCTAAATACTCCAAAGTGATTTTGATAGTTTTCATAAGACCTTTCATAAACAGTCATTGAAACAAAGATTTGTTTTCAAGACAGTCTGTAAAGGAGCAAGTATCCCAAATGCTGTGGTGAATATGCATTTGCATGCAGAAACTCCTTCAGAAATACTTTGAAAGGAAGAATTGCAGTAGAAAACTTATATCTCCATTCAAATAAATTTGCCTTGTAAAAAAAGCAAGTCTAACAAGTTCCATAGGTAAGATTTCTCTCACCTAACTTCAGATATTTGGAGAAAGTAAGAGAAAAAAGGAGGGGAGAGGAGGGGGGGGGGGGGGGGGGGAGATAAATCTAGGGTATGATTATGATTATTCTTATCCTAAATTCCACCTACATTATTACCTGAAAGTGCCTTTTTGTCTTAAATGTTTAAATAATGGTATCAAAGGTAATAAGCTCAGATGTAAACATTCATATCGTAAACATGTAAAGCTACATGAGAGAAATTCTACTCCGGTTGCATAATGAAGACTATTTTTACTTTAACAATCAGCCCAGAATCAAGTGTATAAAATGAACCAGTTAGTGTCAAAGTCCTGATATCCACAGTACAAGTGGATATAAAGAGGGGGGTACCTTGAATTAGCTTTAGCCTGACCCAGTTAACTGAATGCTCATTAGCAGCTGAAATGCATCTTCAAGTTTCTTTTTTTTTTCTGAAAAAGAAATTTGTTCCTACCTTTCTGCACTCCAAGAGCACTTCATGATGTGAAACAAAGCACAGTAAGTGAGGACAATTCAATGATTCATTTAAAAAATTATTCTTGTTCTAAACTAAACTGTTAAAGAGGTTTCCCTATTACCTTTCTGTATTCACTTTTAATCAGTATAAGCTAATGCTAGCAATTAAAGGAAAGGTTGCTTCCTCTTCTCCACTGCTTCTTTTTTCTTGCCTTTCTCCTAGATGACACAGGTGTGCATGGAGGTATATTTTAGGTTTCTAAGGAAAAAACACTATGTAAGTCTTATGTGGCAAAAATATCCTCCAATACATCCTATCTCATACCAATTAACTGATATTCAGAATATGTAAACTATCTTTAAAGTAACAAAAATAGCAGAGAGTGAGGAAAGATGGTGATATTATAAGAGTGTTTTTTAATGGAATTTCAATTTTATAATAATGGATATGCCATTTTCTGAAAAACTCATTGTGATTTTCAAAATGTCAAAGTGACACATAATCCATAAACCCCACTCAATGCTTACTTCTGTCTTTATGTACCACAAAACCCTTAAAAACAGAATTCTGGGCTATTTTGAAAATTTTACATAATAGGCTTAAAGCTCATTTTGATGAAACAAAAGAAAAGCTGGTCATATAACTATAATATTATGCAACTGCACTCAAACAAATCAACAGTATGTCAGAATGGAGAATAATGTAGAAAACATTATGCTGCCACTGTGTACATAAATGATGTTGCTAAAAATTGGTGAGAAAAATCTACATTTTGTTGACAACTTTTATATCTCAGAGCTTGCTTTTGTGTCTTTATCTCTAGACCTCTTTATTCAGGAACTTTTTACCATGTGCAGAGATTCATCAAGAAAGATACATGCACTTGAAAGAATAAGACAGTAATTATTGGCTAATACGCACAGCAGATAGCTAAGATGAGCAAGCTGTTGGGCTGAGCATTAATGTGTTCACCATCCCAACAACACAGCCAGTGAGTTTTTGCTGGCCAGGCAGTTGTCAGTGAGGCTGGAAAGGGTCAGCCCCCATTACCCTTTGAAAGAGAATAATCCTCAGCATTGCTGAGTTTCCATCTTCTGATTTTCTGTTTTTTCCTTAGGATTTTTGACCTTTTCATGTTAGTCTTTTTCCTCGTCAGCTGCTTAACTACCCCCACTTCAAAAATGTCACCACACTTCGCACTTTTAAATGTTCTTATCTTTCATGGCTCTAGCCTAGGTACCTTCTTACAGCTTAGCAGTTTTCCCAGATGTTTGAGCCAAGGTTATACAGCTGTGCTATATCAAAACTAGGTCATGATTCACAAACAGCTGAATCCCTAAGAGGAGAACTGCTGTTTCATTTTCATCAGAATAAATAATAATAAAGAAAACTTAATCACAAACTTAATAAAAACCAAATAATCTGGGAGAAGGAAAGGGAACTATAATTCTAGGGACATACGTTCATATGATGATTCAAAAGCTCAGAAAATCCTTCACTCCTAACTTCAAGCACTGAAGTAAACTGGACTTGTACTTATCTGAGAGAAACCCACCTGGCCGTCAGACTTATGATGGAAATCTAAGACATTTTCAGGTGTACATCAAAATGGAAAGATCTCACAGAAGCATTTCACTATTGAGAAAAAAAAAAACAAAATGCCTCACTGTGATTTCTCTAAGCATGCGTGATATGGCTTTGTATAGAGATTATTTACTTAATGAAACTGAGAAATGAGAAAGGATAAGATAAAATAGATATAAACACTGAATTAATGAAGACTGAATTTTTAAGATGTGCCTTTTAAAGTCCCTCTCTCACAGGCCTTTTCCTTTTCTCACATAATGAAAACAGGGCCATTCAATAATAAACTGATTGCTGTGTTTTAACCTGGCAGGCAGCTAAACACCACACAG
>NW_008795138.1:5467489-5468219 GCF_000699145.1 Aptenodytes forsteri | reverse complement strand
CACAGCACTGTACCAGCCACTAGGAAGGAAATTAACTCTATCCCTGCCAAAACCAGGGCACCGATATATAGGAAATAACAAAGACAAAGATAAGAAAGGAAATGCTTTTATGAAAGAGGATGAAATTCCATGTAACTTCAATTGTTGTAAAAGCTGCTTTTCCCAAAAGGGTCCTTGGTCCTTTCCATTGTTCCGTTACAAAGACAACAGTAAATTGTATTGCTGAGTCCTTTTTGCAGGACAAAATAATATAATGTAGGATGAATTAGGGTAAAAACTGGGAGACAGACTGAAAAGTTTAGCCAAGGACTCTGAATTATACAAAAAATTCTGAACTGTAAGAAAAAAATAGAAAAAATTCTGTAGCTAAAGGAATACATTTGAGTAGGAGTTCTATACACAGGGCAAGGAATACATTTGAAAAGGAGTTCTATGCACAGGGCTATGCAAATGGCTTCAGAACCGTATGTATTTTCCAATTAAAGCAAAGTACTGCAAACAGCCACAAATATATTTGTTAAAAAGCACTGAAAGCATTTATAAGGGGTGCAAAGAACAATCAAAGTTCAAAATAAGACACTGTAGCATGCTATGCATAAATATCTTTGATGACGTAGCACACATACCAAAACAAATTAAAAAAGCCATATACAATGAAAAAGATAAGAATCAGAACACAGAGTTTTGATACTATGAGCCACCGAGGCGAAGGGCTCCGGAGCGGAGGATC
>NW_008795138.1:5447047-5462561 GCF_000699145.1 Aptenodytes forsteri | reverse complement strand
AGGTATTTAAAAGACATGTAGATGAGGCACTTAGGGACATGGTTTAGGACATGATGGTGTTGGGTTGATGGTTGGACTTGATGATCTTAAAGGTCTTTTCCAACCTCAATGATTCTATGATTCTACTAGAAAACAAAGTTAAAGAGTTACAGTAATGACAAAAAGTTATGCAAGAAAGAATGGACAGAAGATTAAGAGCTAGTGAAACCTGAAAGTTTCACTTTCAATGTAAACTTTTTTATAAAAAATAAAGTAGTGGTTAAAACTAACATCGTTTTCCAATACAGTTTTTCAAAATGTTTTTTAAAGGAAAAAACAAAATAAGAATATTCTTTCTTGAAATCAGACTTGCAAATTCCATGGGAAGTTATGGCAGGGTGTAGCCCCTGTGTAAAGCTATTGTAAATATATTTGTTGCTTTTTGTATCCTTCACTAGACTAAATGTGGTATTTCAGATCTAAGTAAAACCCATCTTTCATTTCAAATTCTAAATGAATATTCACAGGAAAAAGTCCATGCATATGAAATAAAATATATTTTTAAAAAAGCTAACAGAAAGTAGTATCTTTTCATGTGTAAAAAGGTGTGGTCAGGCATATCAATTAGCCAAGTGACTTCAGAGGAAAAAACAAATTAGCTAAACATTATAAACAACACAGTTCACGTAGTACTAAACTGGAGACTTTTTTAGTTATGTAAATGTTACAAACAAAATAATTCTATTGATATGTATAATATTCTAGAAAGGAAAAAAAACAACCAAACAAAAAAGCCCCAGGCAAACATAACAAACAAAACTTCTAGGAGTATGAGGCTGATAAAGATATAGAAGAGAAACAGAAAAGATACACAAAATAAAAAAGTTACTAGATAAAGAAAATACAGCAGATCAAAAATAATCATTAACTAGGTTTGTATTCTTTATGGTTTTGTTTCTAAATTGGAACAGAAAGTTTTGCACTATCTGATACTCAAGATAGCAGACTTTTCCTGCATTCTAAAATTGAAATCAAAGTCTACCAAAACTTCTAAAAGTTAACAATACACAAAAAATCTGGAAATAATAATTATACATGTATTTTGATTTGCTTGATAAAATACATTAACAAATAGTGCCATATTATCACTGGTTGTTTTCTGTTCAGTGGCTACAATTATACAAGCTCATCTAATAATGTTTTTTTTTGATTATTTAATACTGAAAAAAGATAAAACAACAGTACAGTGAACATAAAAATCTTTAGAGATACCTTGAATCATCTTACTGAGTATAGAGAGAAATCAAAATGAACAGAAGTGTTTTCTTTTGTGAGGAAGAAAAGCTAAATGTGTGTGTTCACTTGTGCATATGGACATTTGATTATATGTTTAAGACTGGTATGAATAATTTGCTTACTTGCCATTCTAAGTGATTTAACCTGAAACCATTATCCATGTACAGCATTTTAAAAGACCGGGAATATATAAAAGACTTCCCAACATTCTTCAAGGTCAAAACTACTTAAAAAATGCATTCCTAAACTGTTCACACCAACAAACCCCAAGTGCAAATATTACCAGAAAAAATAATTGGCTGGAGATTAATTGCAATCTATTGTATGTTTAACCAATTTTAGTGTTTATTGACATCTTCATATATTGCAAGGCTAAACTTCTGATACTGTATACTGTGCAAAAGTCTTCCTGATGCATTGACTTGAATCAACAGAAAAATTCAGTAGACAATATGCAACAACTTAGCTAAAATTCCTTCATTAAGACTTAATGACAATTAGAATGTACACAATTATTTCAAGTATATCCCTACAAAGCTACTTGAGCCAGCGCTTGCAGGATAAGCCATAATAAAACAGCTTCTAAGTAGAAGTTGCTTTCTGAAGGCCTGTCTTTTACTGAGTTCAGGGACTGCTAATATAATTGATCGAATTGACAACACATTGATTTTGAATACTTTTAGCCTCCTCTTTGATGGCACTTACCCACCCTAATTGGATTTAAAGGGTCATCTTTTGTTAGAAGTAGTGTAGACTATAGATTACTCGCCACTACTAGACTAGCAGTTATGTGGACTACTTACATTTCCAATTGTGCATGTCCTAACTGTGTCATTGGTTAGCTTTCCTTCATGTTTATTACTTGTCACCACTCCAACTTTCCCTTTTCCTGTGAGGGCCTGAAAGTTTTGGAACAGGCCTTAAACATCAGTGCTAGGGCTTATTTAGGATTATATTTTAAAACAAATTAAACCCACTTGTTACAGTAATAAACTAGAGATAAGACACATATTCTCTTATATGAGACCAGGGTGTTTTAGTTTATACCTTATTTCATAGCACCCTTCAGCCAGAGCCCTTTCATTCACATTTTATGACCTGCAGAATATAGGCTTAGACAGTCTCCAGCCTTAAGGCAAACTTTGAACTGTGGTTCATTTCAAACTACCTCATAGTCTCTATTAAGGCAGTTTGACATAGCTGAGAAATTATACCCACATTATCAACAAATCCAATCAAATAAATGTAATTAATTAAACTATGAGTAAGTATTATTCCATTAGGAACTTTGGTTTCTCAATCTGTGAAACAGAAGATCCTATTTAGCACCTTGAATAGGTAATATAATTTGTTAATACTTAACATTGTATAGTTGAAAAGTACTGAATATTTTATATTGAATAGTAACTTTCTAGGTTAGTGATATTCATCACATTTTACCTGTGCATGCCATTTGGGAAGCCAAACACTGGTAACTTTTAAAAGTGTCAAAAATGTTGTCAAAAGAGATAAAAGAGATAAACCATCTTTAAATCAGAAAATAGTTTTTTTTTTCTTTTTATCTTATTAAACAGCATTGCACATTTCTACAAAATTTATGCTTGCTTCTGTACTACTTATGGGGAATGGGGAAACAAAACTGTAGACATGCCTATTTCTCTTGAGAAGACAGAGCGAATAAGAGAAGTAGATCAAGTCCTAGTTTGCAGCTAGATGAATGAAAATGAAAATGAAAAAAGCCCTTCAATTTAGACAGAAAAAAAAAGTGTTGACATAGTGAGTCTAGATAAATTTATTCATTGAATATCCATTAGCCATCTGAGAACAGTGTGACATTCAAATATGAATAATTCAAATTTAATGGGAAAATTAAAAGAAACTCTACATAACAGTTTAATGACTCCAAAAATCAGTGGATTTTCAGCTTTTTTTTGACTCCTATCTCCTGTCAATGGCCACTGCACTGGCTCCTGGAGTGTAGGGAAGTATTTTTATTCTAAATACTATTCTGTGTGATATTAGTGACTGGACCAACAGCTCCTTCCCCATAAATTCAAGGCAAGCTAGCGTCTCAGAAGGATCTAGAAAGGCTTGAGAATGGCACGAAGAGAAGAGCAAACTGGCAACTTCATTCAATCAGTTTCATTTACAGAGATAAGAGATGGAGTCTCAAGAAAAGTGACAACTACCCTGCTTAGAAATCTGACTAAATCTGACTAAACCTGTCCTGAATGTGACTAAAGAAAAATAGACAAAACTTGCTCAGCAAGTGCTAAGCTAAGTGCCGAAAGGTTGAAACTGAGACCCCACTCCCCAAATATCAGTTGATACGAGGAAGCTAGACTTTATGTGTCCTAGGGTTGTGCTGTAAATTATTGTGTTGTCAGGAAAACAGTGACCTCCATCTACCCAGCTATCAAATCTAGTGCTGAAGTCTGAAGCTAGACTATACCATTTCTATATAGCCTGGAGGTTCTTAGTTACATAAAATTGCACATTAGTTTTGGCACCTTCAGGGTTGTCACTTTCTCCAAATTTCTCGTTGTTTCCTCAGCTTGATTCCTGAACCCAGCTGCCTTTTCATTTCAGGGATCTTAGAGAAATGATCGCAGTTAGAAGAGCTTAACTGCTGCCAAACATAGGCCAGGTTTCAATGGACTTTTCCATTATTTCAGGGAAGCAGAGTAGATTGGAATGTGATTGGAATATGTGGGGTTGGGGGGGGTGAGGGTGGGGATGTTTTTTTTTCTTTTCACTAGTGACTCATTTGAGATCAAGAAAGCATATTTGGAGGGAATCATCTAATTGTCTGTTTGTCTGGCTTTGGTTCTCATCATGGCACAGTCTTTGACCACATGAACAGGTTTCCCTTTAAGTGAGATGTAACACAGAAAATGTGCTCTAGGTGCACATCAAATGTGTTCCATGCTGCAGTGGACATTCAGTTTACAGCAGCAGGTCGGAGGCTGGTGTAGGGCTTATAGTGTAGATAATGCAATAAAGTGGATATAAACCCCCTAACTTTTCACCCCACAGAATCACTCCTATTGCCCTGCACTACATGCTAATGTAAATGAGTTGTAAGACGTAAGAACTCCTTGGCAGAGCATAAATCCTGCTGTTAATTTATGACCTACTTCTTGTTTTGGTGAATAGAAGTAGGCCCACAGACACAGCTCTGCTGTGAAGGGAACCAGCCTTATGGAGTGTGGCTGTGAGCGAATTGCTGTCAAATGGCCCCAAGGCAAGGACTCAGTCCCTGGTCGTCTTCTATTTAGCAGAATAGAAAGAGTTATAGAGATCTTAGGTAAGAAGTGAGCTTCATGGCTAGCCTACAAATGGTTCTGCTGCTCCCTCATGCTATTGAATCTATTTATAGGCTTTTGCACAGAAAATTTTGGATTTTTTCTCACCTTTGCATATTATTAGTGAAAGAGAAGACATTAGACCATGAGTTTATAGACCTAGGAGAGGCAAACAACAGCAAGAAAAACTTCTCTGGCTGCAACTCTTAAAAGGAGCCCCCACATTTACAAAGTTTCTCAGATTTTTTCCTGTCTGCAAAACACATTCTGTCTTTCCCAGAAAGAAAAGCATGACTGACTTTGAACCCTTCCAATTCCATCCTCTCGTCCCATATATATTGGCAGTTAGCAATCTCTTCTGCATGGAGCAGCCTAGGACAATCAATCTTCTGGAAAGTACACACCCCCAACTCCTTATTACAATAAAGTTTTTTATCCTGTAGCCAGCCTCTCTTGATTATTTTTCTATCCAGCAGGAGCTTTTACTGCTTGCACGGTAAAGTTTTCTCTCTGGCCTGTTCTGCTGGAGATAGAAAAGGAGAAGGAATGAAGAGGCAAAAGAAGTTATACTCTCACTGAAGTTAACTGTGGAAGACAGAAAGGAGAGGCATATCAATCACCACTAAAAAACTGAATGGTGGATATTCTCCTTTTAACCAAAGCCAAATTTCTGTTTTCAACATGGGGGGTGGTGTCAACTGTTTCCCCATTCACCTCAGCTGGCTTATTACAGAACATCCATGAATTCATACCATACGTTCTGAGAAGCTTACTTCATGGAGAATGCTCTCTATATGCCAGTTTTTTCTAGACCAGACAAAGGACAATGGTCATGAGCTACAGAAAAAGAAATTCTGGTTAGGCAAAAGAAAAGAAAAAAATACAATAAGACTGGTAAAGCCCTGGAACTGGTTGCCCAGAGAGGCTGTGGAGATTTTTCAAACTTAACTGGGCAAGTCCCTAAGCAATCTGATCTGACTTTGAAGGTAACTCTGCTTTGAGCAGGAAGCTGGAATAGCTGACCTCCAGAAGTCTCTTCCAATCCATATTTTGCATGACTCTATAAATCTAATATGAAATTTGCAAAGACTGAGGAATACAAGAGAAACCAGCATGTGATGCTAACAAGTCTACAATGGGTATCAATGGACTTTCTGGGACAGAACACTTAAGGGGAAAGTGGTGCAATCTGCCACACATACTGAATTTTTTGCATCTGAATAAACACTGCTCTTAAGGATTTTCTTGGACGCTGCGCCTGTATGTTCTAACAAGCTGGCTGAGAGAGGGCTGGCAGTCCTGTAAAACCACCCAACATCTGTTCCATGTTTGTAGAAAGAAGGGAGACAAGGTCAAGGTGATGTTATCTATAGAAAAGTGCTAGCAGATGCACATAGTCCTTGCTGGGTAGAGACACATGCTGTGACTGGGTAAATATGAAATGAGACTTTAGCTGCAGAGCAACCTGCTTTTAGAGCACAACTGGGGACAGTCAGACAATTGCCTTTGTTTTTCACCAGTCAAAAGCTGAGGAGGGGATAGAGCTGCAAACCTACTGGTCTACCTGTGTCGTCTTTGGTTGTGGTAATGGCCATGAGATGAGCTCTGACTTCCTGCCCATAGGCACATACAATCTTTCCATGCTGAGGATGCTTCATAGGATTTTTCTCTAATACCAGTTTGTTTTTTTTTTTCTTGGAGGTATGTTGGTGCTATGTGTGACCTGTTAAAAAAGGTGGTGGTGGACTCTTGATGTGGGTGCACCCCACCGCTAATGTGGACACCTCAGGGCTTAATAAATTCAGTTTCTCCCCTCATGGAAGTGCTGTGTGGGAAACTGTGATGGCAGTCTTCAAAGTAGGGTTATCTAATTTTACTACTCAAATAGGAATTGAGGTCTGTTGAAACGTTGACCAACAGGTTATATTCCTGGTGAAGAAAAGTGCATATTGCAAGTTACTGAAAAATAAAGAATTGTCTTTTCTACACCTTTTTTGCCTCACTGGAGATTAATTCCTTTAGTTTGTGCCTATTAAGTAAGGGAGAAAGGGGAGAAAGAACTTTTGCATTTATTTTCACATATATAGCTCATGGAGAGTTGTGAAAAACATCAGCAAAGAGATGGTTATATGTTTCTAGAGACACCCCACAGAGAAATGGAAAAAAAAAAAGAAAAGAGAGAGAGAGATAATCCCTGTTTCCTAGTCCCTGTTTCCTAATCCCTGCTGGAGCCAGTTCCCCTCAGCTTCTTAGAGAAAGTGCAGAAGCAAATTGAATAGGAGCTAATGCCTCACTTCCCTGTGGCTATGAAACAATAGTAGCTGGGACAGTTTATAGGCAATAGTTAACATAAATCAGCAATTTGAGGAAATCCACAACATATAAATACGTGTCCACTCTCTTGTTACATCACTAACATTTCAGTTTATTGTAGACTGGCGTAACATTAGATATTTAGACTTGCTGCAAATAGGACTTCCCACCCCTAAAATCCTATAAGCATTAAAAAACATACATGAAAATCAGAATATCTTTCTTCTTGATGTGGCATCAGTTAACAGCCACACGTAAATTAAGAATTTATATTTGTCTTTAATAACATAGATTTTAATGGTATTTCTGTAATCCAGAATGCTAATTACCAATAAAATTTGTTATTTTTACATGTCTTAGAAGGGGGATGAAAATATGTCTTACTTTCTGGGAATAATCAAAGAGAAAAATAAAGCAATACATGAAGGAAAATGTACAATAACTTCATTTTTTTTTCCTTTTTTTTTAAAAATTAGCACATGATAGATAAATCTAGTATGATCAGTTTTCAGTTTTTAAGAAATTAAGTTATTTTGGATCCCAGTAAAAAATACACACACACATTCAAGATCTCAGGATCAATAGTTCTTTAGGTTTTTGCAATTCCAGACATTCCTGGCAATATAGGAAGTGTTCTGGCTTATTTTAGAAGTTAGATTTTTCTTTTAGAAAGCTAAGGAGTATCACTTAGCAAATTCTCAGCAGGTTGGTGATTTAGATGGAGTCAGTTTGATTTTTCTTGTACGGAACAATAGAACACTTCGGGTACACTGAGATATTCTGACCATCTAGAGGCAGTATTAGAATATTGCTTTAAGAGAAAGTTAGGTAACAAACTACCTTTAATTATCAAAGAGGACCTGAGAGATATAGCTGAATACTTTATAAGAGCCTTTAGGGACTTGTTCATCTAAGTTCAAACTGTGGGAAAACAGCTTGCCTTAGCTACCTTCTACATTCATGCACATATTTAACACCTACCCACACATGGTTTATTGAGTTTTACTTTAAGAAACCTTTTATATGGGTTATGTCTCAGGGATAGCATCGCTCCAATTACCATTCAAAACACCACCACTATTAACTGAACTCTTCTAGATAGCCAATCTGGAATACCTGATGGTTGTAAATTGTAAAGGAAGCTTGATAACAGAATTCATTAAAAAGAAGTAATCTCACTCTCTTGTTTCATTACTCTCAAACAGCTCAATCTGCTCATATTATAAAACTCGGATAGAGGAAAGAGGATGTTCTTTACTTGCAGTGAGATATCTAATTTATTGGTCATTAGGATCTTAAGCATAGTTAAATTAATAATATGAATAACTTAGGGATCTTTAAGAACTTGCAAAACATACTTGGTCATTAGGATCTTAAGCATAGTTAAAACAATATGAATAACAGGGATCTTTAAGAACTTGCAAAACATATAGAAAATACCCCCTTCCCACTTCTATGGCCTACATGTTTCTTGGTCTACATAGCTTTCTGTATAGTAGCTTTGCTTTAATAGGATAAAACCCAACAGGTTTCTTTTACTTTTGATCCCAAGCACTTTCTTTATCAGTTGTTATCTGGCCTTCTCACTAGGTATAGGAGATACACTAAGCTGTCACTGAACATCACTGATCACCCTGTAATCCTTTTTCTTGGTTGTACACACCGTGTGGGTTATACTATAGTTCTGCTATGGCGTATGTGCCAGACGGTTTCTTTTCTGGGTATACAAGAGGCTGGCACATCCCTGGTCTTGTACTTGTGTGCAGTATCAACATAGCTGTTGTCTATGTGCCACTGAGCCTTGAAGAACTCATAATCAATAAACAATGTAAGATACTACCATTTCTAGGTTTTTAATTTCAATCCTGTGAAACATCCTTCCTCTCTCATTCCTATAAATACCTGGAGAAGAACATAGCTAGAGGGGACAACACTTTCAGATCTATAAAAATGGTTGTTGCTTTTTGCTCCATTAACAAAGTAGTAGGAAGAAAGAATGTCAGAGAAAAAGAAACCAAAATAAAATCTTTGATCTTTGGACAGTGATGGGAAGAAGGTGGCATTTTTAGAAACTTCCAGCGTTACATAGTCTAAAGCTGTGAATGAGGGAAGACACAGAGGAAGGAAATGGGAGGTAAAAAGGTAAGACAGAGAAAAAAAATAACAGAAGAAAGGACAGAATAAAAATAGCAGAAAAAAATCCATAACCAAAGAATAGACTGTATTCTCCCAGAGACAACAAAGAAGGCATTACCTTCAGAAAAAAATATAAAGACATAAACCCTCAAAAACAATATGAACACTGAGAAAAGATGAATCAACTTACGTAGGGTAAAACAAAAAATGAGCAAAAGAAAAAAAAAAAAAGAAGGAATACCATCAGCTTTGGTGATGTACTTCTGTACCACAAAGGTGTCCACAGTATGATGTTTGAATAATGTCCAGGACTCCTCAGGGTGCAAAGTGCTGAAAAGCAGCCATCAGAAAAAGGTGGAAAAAAGGAAAGATAAACATGCAAAATAGAGATCACATGAGAATCAGACATGTAACTAAAGGAACTAGTATAGTTTACTACAGCTGCTTTGCTATATGCATTAGACTTTTTTAATCACAGTGAAGAAAAGAAGAGATAAGGTATTAAATCAAGAATTCATGTCAACTGGACAAGGACTATGTTTCTCAAATATGCAGGAAACACCGTCTCCTTCAGAGGAAGTTCTTAAAATAGTTAGCTATAACCATGGCAGAATTACCACCACACACTTACTAAATACTTCCTGTATCTCCTTACCTTACAGGGCTGTCTTCTCCATCTGAGGTAGGATATCACTATGTTTTTATGAAGGAGTACCACTCAAGAATGGGACTCTAGATAGCACTATAATTAATGAGTAAATCATAACAATGACAGCTGCGAGCTTCATTTTGGTCTCTGTGCAATCAGGAAATATTCAGTGTGATACAGAACTGTTATGGCATTACAAGACTGAATTTGTAATTATTTGGAAATAATTCTTGGAAAGCTGATGAAAGACCATTACATTACCTTTACATTGCATTCCCTTCAGGCATTGGTATACCACAATTTGAGAGAAGTAAGGGAAATAGTGTTTGCGAGCTTCATTTTGGTCTCTGTGCAATCAGGAAATATTCAGTGTGATACAGAACTGTTATGGCATTACAAGACTGAATTTGTAATTATTTGGAAATAATTCTTGGAAAGCTGATGAAAGACCATTACATTACCTTTACATTGCATTCCCTTCAGGCATTGGTATACCACAATTTGAGAGAAGTAAGGGAAATAGTGTTTTTGTGGAAATTCCTGCCAATACTTCTGGTGAAAATTCTATAGAAACAGAAGACTATAATATAGTTTTTAGTACCCCTACCATTCTTTCTACGTAACCAGAATATGCAATGATTTAGCAGATAAACCCTTTTACACTAGCTTTTTGAAATGGTGAAACAACATCCTCCCTGGAGAGTAATCTTCCTTTCCTCCTCTGCAGCACTGCTTTTATTGTTTAATAATTACTCAACCTTTTCTTCAGAGTTAATTACTAAGTGTTATTCAAATAGATAACACAAGGAAAAGAAAAATGCTTGCAGATAAACTGGAATGCTGGCACTTTATTTTTTTCCTTTAATGGACTGCTCCTTTTAACAATGTTTCTACCTCATTTTCCACTGTTATGAAAAACCTTATGTTAGTCAAGCTATTCAAAGAAGGAAGCTGATGCTGTCTAAAACTGATTTTAATAGCCTTTTTGAGCACTGCTGGCATAAATGACTCACAGATTGCTTCTACTTTGATTCTCATTCATACATGAACTTGGGAAACTGATTTTATCTGACTGTTTCATTGATTAGGCAACACACAAAAAGGTGTGAAAAAATCTGCATTTCTTAAAAGCACACTCAAAGCACATTATTAGAACATCAAACACAGTGGATTATATATTTGTATTTTTTTTCCCTGTAATGTTTTTTGAACTTCAATCTGAAATGCTCTAACAGAATGAAACTGCATTCCAGTAAAGTATCTTCCTTCACCTTGCTAAATAACTGTATACTAACACAGACACTTCTGTAAGAGCACTTAGATGGGAGTCAGTGGGCAGCATAGCAGTGTCAATGAGGAAAATGATAATCATTAAACTTTTATAATTTAATTCTTTTGCAGATGTATATCAAGTAGCTATCACTAAAAGTGAATTAACAAATATTCTGTGAATGTTAATCACAACAGTCAAACTGGTTTTAATGGTTAATATTGACTAGCAAACATAAAAAGACTGGTTTTATGGTGAAAATTATAGTTAAATGTTTAAATTAATCCTAACTGAGCTTACTTGAAAGCACCCAAGAGGAAAATTAGCTGATTCCTGTGGCTACAGATCCTTCAACAGTTACATGTTTCTAATGTATCTATTGGGAAATTTGCTCAGTTCTTATTTTTAATAGAATTATTGAGGGGGGCAACTGTGAATTTCTCAACTTAATACTATTTTGTATTTGTAATTGTAGTATTTACATTATTTTTTTAGGATTTACAATGCCTCCTTGGAAGATTATTATAAGGGCTTTATAACAGTTTTACTAAGGACTATTCTGAGCCATTTTCAATGAAAAAAAAAAGGTCATATCTTTTTCTTTCAGTGGGTAGTGAACACCATAAACACTGTTTTGAAACAAACTCCTATGCACAGTAACTAATTCCTATTAAAATGCTTGGTTATATCTAGGCCAGCATGATTATTCATTGTTTCCTTAAGTAATAATAAAATGCAAACTATAGTATTGATTATCTGTTATTTGGGTAGTTTGGAATAATCATGTAAAAATATTTATTAAAAAAATGGTACTTGCATAGGTTGGTTGGATTGTGTGTATCTATTTACAAGTGCTCTCATTTGCCTGATGTATTTTTAATGTTAATGGTTTAACTGTAGAAGCTAGCTGGTAGCTGAATCCTAACAAGCTACAACCTACTGCATTTTGACAGATGGTATAATGGTTATACATAAATGTGATCTGAGGGACTGGGCTACGGAGCTGCTTTATGTTTTTGACCCATACAAATAAAAATATTGCTGTGTTATCTTTAACTTAGCTGTAGAGGTACTTTTTACTGTTAAGTAAGTGATCAAAGGATGTTAGCATATAGGCTATTAGCATACGTAGCACATCTAGGTGTACATGTTTTATGGTGAACAACATAAAACATGACATCAGCTAGAATCAAAAGTAAGAAAAACAATCACAGATCTGTCTGTGTGAATAATATTGAACTATAAGATTATTTAAACTACACTGAAATCTGAGATTCACACTTGAAAAAAAGTAAATCAAGAGTGAACTTCATCTTCCCTACTGTAGGTGTCTACAGCTGGATCTCCGGGTCTCAGTTTCCTTTATATTCAATACAAAAAAAGAAGTCTCTCTAGTGGTTTTTTCTTTCATCCTAAAGAATCTTGAAAACTCAGATGAATTGGCCCTTAGAGATTTTTTTTTCTTCCTTTCCTTTGAATGTGGAGCTCAGGTTTACACTGCTAATTTTTAAATATTTAAAATTAGGTGAGTTGAATCATACCTTTATAGATCTGTTTCTCTACCAGAAACAGAGGAACTAGAAATACAAATTACTGGATTAATCCACCATATACAGTTATTTAATATTCCTGGATTAGAGGGCTGGATTAAATTAAGAATTTGGGGCTCTCTGTATGATAATTGGATAGAGGTAAGAACCTCTGAAAGGTAATTCAAACCTTAATTAGTTAAACATCTTGTTTCTCTGCTAATTACAGAGGGAATCTAGAATAAATAGGCTCTCAAATTTAGTGCATTGAAATAGGTAGAATAATTCTCCACTACTTTTTTATGTGTACGTGTATATATATAAACACACACATATAGATGGGGGCGGGGGGAGGTGTATATATATATATGTATATCTACCTCTCCTGATCCTTTCTACTTATTTGGGAGATGACAAGCTCTGTATCTCCCATGTGGGTAGAAAAGAACTGGAAAGGTAGATATACAGAGACTGGATTCTGTTCCTTCATCACCCTGCAAACTGGATAATCTAGACTACATGACATATCATGGAGTTTATGCTATGGTAGATAAGTGACATGCCATCACAAATACAAACCTATCAATTCCAGCTAGGGAACTTGAAGTTTATTAAGAGCAGATTTCCATTTGGGCCTGAAAAGAAAAAAATGCTTTGGACGGATCATTCCTGCATATACTAGCTACTAAAAAAACCACTTATGAACTAGAGGTTTTTTTTTAAAAAAAGACATTACTAAATCAAAACAAAATAGTGTGAAGTATTTCACAGCTCTATTTATACTAATAGTATATATAAAAGTCAGAAAAATTTTCACTGAAGTTCTGTGTATTGGGAAAAATTGGTACTATGTACTATAATGATTATTTTTCAGTTAAGGATAATAAACCCTGAAAGCAGGTTTAACTTACCTGAATGGAAAAAAATAAAACAAAACAAAGCAAAAAAACCCCAAAACACTGAATTGTGGCTATGCAGCTTTTGCCTTCTTCTGCTGTTGCCAGCCGCTACTGTAGTATCTAAGGCTTATTTGGAGAGTTACCTATATCTAAGTAAGGATACTACCTGTTCTAGCTAGTACAAGACTGTGATTAATCAGTGGATATTTTGTTTCTCCTGGTGTACTCATGAAGCTTTCTTTCTACTACTGAGTCTTAGGGACACTGAATATAAATTAAGTAAAACTTATAAAACTATAAAAAATAATAAAAAAACCCCCAAAAATACATACTGAATAAATAACAGAAAACTAGGTTGATCACTGAAGCATTGAAGATTCTCATTTGGAAAATGAAAAGTACATAAAGATTTATTTATGATACTTAATACTTCTTCTGACTTTGAGATAGTTTTTCAGTGCTGTGCTTAAAGAATTTTGGTGAGTTAAGTGAAAAGGATGTCTCTCCAATCCGCACACTGAAAGTGCTTCTCAAGAAATTTTAAGTTTGTTTTAAACCAAGGAGCTCATAAGTCTTAGTCAAAACAGGGACTTAATCCTTACTGTTTATTTTCTTCTTCCAGTACATTTTGCTTTTTTCAGGATTTTCTATAGCCTTCAGATTCTTGCCTTGCTCTTTTCTCTTTTTCTCAATTAGAAACTGAAGAAGGTCCCTTAACCCTCAGTAAAGAACATGTGGGCATGTATGACAGATGTATTCATTCAGCCTAACTTTTGGCTTCTTATCTAACCGAATTAGAAAGACAAATTACTAACTTACTTCCTAAGAATCACTTTCTGAAGGAATCTACCCCTCTCCATTTATCAGACTGAAAAATTAGGTTCCTAGCTTAATCATGTAATCTGTACGTTAAAAGCTAGTGTGAAAAGTTAGCTAGTGTGAACACTCCTACCTCTTAGCTGATCTCTTTATAATAGTTATAATTCAAGGTGGAATGTGAATTTAATAGAAGGGAGTGGATTGCTAAGAGGCACTCAACACCACTTAGAAAGTGTTATGTTCTAGTCCTAAAGACCGAACTAAACTAATTTTGACAGTTCATTCTGGACCTCTGTTTATTTCCATGCTCACAATCTTTGACTCAGAGCTTTGTTTTCTTCAGATAAAAGAAGTCTCTGCGTGAAAGGACATTCTATGACAGTAAGCATATGGAGGAAACCAACTGCCCGATCTTCATATGAACTTTCAGATTTGCTTTTACAGGAGCTGAGTAAAATGACTCCCTATTACTGTGATTTCATTTATCCTTTCTCCTCAGGGGGTGTACCTGCCAAAGTCAACTTTCTTATCGAAAGCATGTGAAAAATATTAACATTTTACTTAGCTAAAATACTTATTATTACTTGTAGCACTTGTATGGCAATGTCCAGCTTCTACATATTTAAAGCAACCTTGAAATTATCTGTATTATTCTAGGAAGTGAGAATGAAGTACAAATACAATAGAAATGACAATGTAATTAAATAATGTGACTAGTTCTTCTTTTCTTCTCACACTTCTAGACAGAAACACTATTTTTTAAAAAAGACCTTAGCTTATCTACTTTTGGTCTTGTGTGAAATCATGGATATCTTGAACGTATAGAATCACCGATCACATTCAGAAACTCTAAAAAAGCACTAATAGTGATTATTTTTAAAAGCTGAAAAATGGCAAAATTATATCCAAGGATTTTTTTTTAGAAGGACTTAGAGTTGCTTGATTTAAAAAAAAATTCATAAGAAAAACAATTAATTAAGTGCTATAGTAAAAATAAATATTCTTTTTGAACCAACACCATTAACAATTCATCTATTTAAGAACACTGAAATTATTCTAATACTTAGAATAATTGATAATTAATGGCAATTCTCTTGCAGGATTTCAAAGTTCAGTCTGGATGAGAGGATCGAGTGGACCCTCAGTAAGTTTGCAGAGGACACCAAGTTGGGCGGGAGTGTTGATCTGCTGGAGGGTAGGAAGGCTCTGCAGAGGGACCTGGACAGGCTGGATCGATGGGCCGAGGCCAACTGTATGAGGTTCAACAAGGCCAAGTGCCGGGTCCTGCACTTCGGCCACAACAACCCCATGCAGCGCTA
>NW_008795138.1:5441807-5446517 GCF_000699145.1 Aptenodytes forsteri | reverse complement strand
ATGTTGGTGTTGGGTTGACCGTTGGACTCGATGATCTTAGAGGTCTTTTCGAACCTTAATGATTCTATGATTTTTCATTTGTATAAAAATAATTTTCTTTCTTCACATCAGTTCTTAAAAGAAAATATGTGTTCCTGGAGTTTTACTGGAATATATCTTGGAAAAGTAAAAAAAAAATATAAACATTACAAATAATGATCAATTTAATAGTTAATGAAAGAATTAATGTTCTTTATGCAATACATGTATATTATAATATGTTTTTTTCTTTAAAGATAATTAAAAAAAAAGACCAATTTATTCAGCATATTTGGCTTATATGATACCTTGCTTTGTGTCTCAGTGAATACTTTTTTACATTACCGTACAAATTTAAGTTATTGCTATTAGGTATACTGATGTAAGAAAAGTTCAATGAAATTCTGTTCTGCATTATGAATAAATAACATTTGTTAACCTCAAATGACAGAAAATTTTTCTTCCTTTGATGGTGATAATAACTGGCAAAATAAAAGTAACTTGGTTTCTGTTGCTTGTTTTCTTTTTTGTTTATCAAAATTTTTATGATTTTCCAGGGTCAGGGAGAAAAAAAACTAAATACTAAAAGTTCACCATTTCATTTTGGCTTGACCCCAATTAACTCTTAACCTTATTTCTCCTATCTCAGACATCAGCACCTGAAAATCTTTGTAAGTCAATGCTGAAGAAAATGTTAGAAAGGTAAAACAAAATCAAAAAGTAGTTTTTTAGTAATTATTTTTACTATTTGTAGGTTACATGTAGCATCACAATTGAAAAAAAAAACAAAACAAAAAAACCACCTTGCACTGCAAATACATTATTTGCTATGTTTTCACGATTTGAAACTTTTCCCCAAAATATGCAAATTGGAATATTTATTGAAACTTTTTTTTTTCCAGAATACAGATGGAGACTAAAAACATTTTATCAAATAATTCCTGTTTCTTTCTTAGGCTTATTACTGTTGTTGGTGTTGAATATTCAAAATTATCTTTGAAAACCACTTAAATGTCCTTGTGAAGTAGTTTTCAAAAATACCTTTATTCTTAAATAGTTATATATTTTCATTTCTTTGGGGGGGGGTGTGGTGGAACCCACAAAAACAACTGCATGAGTTGATCTTTAATTCCAAAGGTAAACACCTATAGAGCATTTGCGAGTTCTGAAGTTATCTCCAGCTGTTGAAAAAAGAAGCTCGGAAAACTCTGGAGAGATTAATACTTAATAACTAGAGTAAGAGCTACAACAGAACAATTATACCCAGGTTTCCTAAATTACATGCTTGGTAGTTCCCTCACTATGGCTTCAGGAACTGTTTCCCTCGGCAGGATGGATTCAGTCTCCCTGTTTGCAAAGTGACCTGATCAGGTTTTAACTAAGAAACCCATTGGCTTCTTGATAACCTCTAACAGTTTTGAGCAGTTTGTGACTATTCCTTTATCTCCTGGAAAAAAGGGAATGGCTGGAATTTAGAGAGCAGCCTAATTTGAGTCATGTCCAATCTCTGAGGCTTGGAACTTCCACAAGCAACATATTTTATTGGGTGTATATATATATGTTTATGTTTATGGGTTTTTTTAATATTTATTTTATATATATGTATAAAAAATGAAAAAGTGATGTTTGTCTTATAAGTTCACATAAAATAAGGGTACACATATTTATCTGTTTATAATGTGTGTATCTGTAGCATATTAGTGCTTACCACCCCCTAGCAGGATTAGCTATACTTTGTGTGAAATACTGAAAAGATATTTTTAAAGAAATTGCCATTTATGCTAGTGGTTCAGTTTTCAATTTAAACCTGTGTAACATACATTCAAATGCGTTAGAAGTTGTAGAAACTAGCAATATGAAAACATTATAACATAAGTTTATTGTATACACTAAACATTATTTTTGTCTTGTCCTGACACTTGGCACCACTGAAAAGAGCTTGGCTCTCTCCAATTTGCAACCTCCCTTCAGGTATTTATTTACATTTATAAGATCTCCGCTCAGCCTTCTCTTCTCTAGGCTAAATAGTCCCAGCTGTCTCAGCCTTTCCTTGTAGGAGAGATGCTCCAGTGCTTTCACCATCTTTGTCGCCCTTTGTTGAACTCTCTCCAATATGTCCATGTCTCTCGCGCACTGAGGAGCCCAGAACTGGACACAGTACACCAGGTGTGGCCTCTCCAGTTTATTCAGAAGGAAGGATAACCTTCCTTGATCTGCTGGCAACATTCCTCCTAATGCAGCCCAGGGTATCATTAACCTTCTCTGCAGCAAGAGCACATTGTTGGTTGATGTTGAGCTTGGTGTCCACCAGGACCCCAGGTTCTTTTCTGACAAGCTGCTTTCCAGCTGAGTGCCCCCCAGCATATACTGGTGCCTGGGATTGTTCCTCCCCAGGCGCAGGACTTTGCAATTCTCCTTCTTGATCTTCATGAAGTTCCTGTCAGCCCACTTCTCCAGGCTGTTGAGGTCCTTCTTGATGGCAGCATGATTCTCTGGCACATCAGCCACTCCTCCCAGTTTTGTCATCTGCAAAATTGCTGAGGGCACACTCTGCCCCATCATCCAGGTCATTAATGAAGATGTTAAACAGGACTGGACCCAGTATTCATCCCTGGGGTACACCACTATTTACTGGCCTCCAACTAGACTTTGTTCCACTGATCATCACCCTCTGGGCTCAGCTTTTCAGCCAGTTTTCAACCCACCTTACTGTCTGCTTATCCAGCCCATATATCAACAGCTTGTCTATGAGGACCTTATGGGAGACAGTGTCAAAGGCCTTCCTGAAGTCCAGGGACACAATTTCCACTGCTCTCCCCTCATCTACCAGGCCAGTCACTTCATCATAGAAGTTTATCAAGTTGGTCAAACATGATTCCCCTTGGTGAAGCCATGCTGACTACTCCTGATGATTTTCTCATTTTTTATGTGCCTGGTAATCGTTTCCAGGATTATCTTCTCCATTCTATACACTTACACATTCTACAGAAAGGGTGAGAATATGAATGTGAAAAGAAAATAAAAATTAATTTCATGTACTCTGAAAAATATATGCCCTGTAGAACCATTCAAGAAAATTGGCCTTCCTTTTCCCAAGCCACAAGTTGTCTCACTACCTTGCCTCTAAAAGTCGTTCAATTAACACTTGTTCATTTACATCAAGATCTGCTTCAGTATATAATGCTATGTAAAGTAGGAACATCTATGCCAGAGTGAGACACTAGCATAAGAAATCTGGGCACTGCAAGTGGCTGATGATCTTTATGATCCAAAACAGAATATAGAAATGACACTTGCATTGTTTTTGAAAAATAAGCAGAATACTCACACACAAAATAGATGTTTTTTCATGGCTGCTTAGGCTTTTAAAAAAGAAAGAGGAAATAGTGTGTCACAGTTCTGTAGATATTTGTCTGTTATCTGACTCTTTTCCTGTTGTGCTTTACTGAAACTGAACTATTTCAGTATTGCTATCAGACTACGTAGAACAAAATGAGATTTTTTCTCCCAGAGTTTACAAAGAACTTGCAAATAGTTACAAGGTATCATTATCTCCACTTTACTAATGAGGAAGTAGAGACAAGCTCCTTTTGCTGAAAATCACACACTAAGTGGTTGTTGCCATTATCTTATCCTAGTCTTGTTCATTTATCCCATTATGGTAAAATGCCTCCCTCAAAAGACTGCAAAAAATGTATCTATAAGAGGAAAAGTACACCCACACTTGCATTCCTTGTCTGCATGCAATAATCAGGTATTTGCAAGTGCTCAAGCCTGTCTTTTAGCTGTGCAGGCAAATACTTGCTTCTTATGTCCAATTGTGTTGTCCTGCAATTACTAGAAAAGCAGTTACATTTGAAGGACATTTTTTGGCACAATTGACTGGTCTATTAGATAAGTAACAATTAATATGTATTTTATATATGTTATATAAATATATTTTATCCAAAACAATGATGAGGATTTTACTAAAATGAGTTGTTCTGATCTAAGTGAGACTGTGCAGAACACATTAGTTTCCAGTGGAGTTTAATTAAAGAACTAAACAGTACTAAAGAGTAATAAAATTACTCTTAATGTGAGCCTCCATTTACATGTAGAACTGTGTAGGACTACCCAGATCATTTCATATCATTCTCCAGTATAGGTTTTGTATAGTTCTTAATACTGCATTTTAAAACAATTACTAAAATTCAATCAGATGGCAGGATTAATTGTTGCAGGGAAATACCAGGTCCTACTTTTTATTTTAATTCAGCAATAATCTGTGAAAAGTGTAGCATCAGTCACTCAGTACACACAGGCTAGCAGCTCTTAAACCCATAATTTACCAGAGGGAAATGGAGGAATGGTGGACCTAGTGTTAGTCTGTGGCTGCTCTCAGCTTGATTGCAGGCATTTAATTTAGGTGGAAGCCAGACAGATCATTTATCAGGATGATCTGTTAATGTAATCCATTGCTGTTTCCTAACAATCAGTGCAACTGTGTTCACATACAGCAATATCTCAGGATGATACAACCCAGTTATCTAGCTTCTGGAATATTCCTTCACTGGCTGGAAAGCTGCCTGGTGGAACACCTGGGGGGGTTGGTCAACAGCCGGCTGAACATGAGCCGGCAGCATGCCCAGGTGGCCAAGAAGGCCAATGGCATCCTGGCCTGTATCAGAAATAGTGTGGCCAGCAGGAGTA
>NW_008795138.1:5435879-5441519 GCF_000699145.1 Aptenodytes forsteri | reverse complement strand
GGGAAGTGGTTGAGTCACCGTCCCTGGAGGTATTTAAAAGATGTGTAGGTGTGGCACTTAGGGACATGGTTTAGTGATGGACTTGGCAGTGTTAGGTTAATGGTTGGACTTGATGATCTTAAAGGTCTTTTCCAACATAAATGATTCTATGATTCTATGATATTCACCTGATGTCAGTTCATCTAGTCTTGATTTTCTTTTGAAATGGACATAGCTTTAACTAAAATATCTTACTATAATTGAAAAGCTATCAGTACCTAGTAAATGTCAGAAAATATAGAGTCTAAATTTTTTTGTTAGTTTCGGAGTAGAAAAATAAACACTTCCTTGAATGTTTATTTATATTTTCTCAGCCGTATTAGCATTAAAATGGAATTAAAGTATTGTTACATAATAGAAGGTAGCAAGAACTTTCTTACATTTCATAGGAATATTAAATGGACAAGACTCTTATTTTTAGATAAGTAGCAGTCACAGGATCATAGTTGATAAAGGACGAAGGAAAAGGTGAAAATGCCCTTCATAAAATCTTAGTCACGTAAATATAACGAAAGGCAGAATAAGAACAAGACAATAAGTAGTCCGTACATAACAAAGTAAAGAACATTAGATTAAAGCATTAATTGGTGAAAAAAAGTCAGTGACATGAACATCAGTTGTGTGTGTTCTTGTTCTTAACACATTCCTAATTTTGATCTTTTAGTATTTTTTTTTAATTTTACAGTTTGTTTTTTTCTCTTAATTTTAAGCAAACAATGTCTAGATTAAAACAATATATATTGTTTCTCTTGTTCTTTTATTCTTTAGCCTTTAAGGAAAAGCAGGCAGAATCTTTGAGGGCGATAGGAATAAAGATGTTGAAACCCAGTAAATTAGATTAAAATTATGAATACTAGACACACTGAGAAAAAATATCTAGTCATAACTGTTAAAAATTTCAGTTTGAATAGTTTGACTGAATGCTACTAAACAGAGAGATAAAATTCATCCGTCTTTAAAATATTCCTGTTTCAGTTGCCTAGTTCTAGATTTACTTTTACTCTTCCGAGTGCAGCTCTTAAACATTTGCCCAACTCAGTTATCCCTTCCTGGAATAAGGAATTTCCTGTGCAATCAAGTGCAGAATGTTGTATAATATATGCAGTGATCCCAGTTTCAAGCTTTCTATTTCTATTCCTAAGTATAAGGCTAATTCCATACTTCCCTCTCAAGGAAGAGACTCATATTAAAATAATCAAGGGAATAAATGGACCAAGTAAGAACAGCTACATTCGCATTTCTCTAAGACCTAACGTAAAGATAACTGAAATAAAATTAAGTGGATTATTTCCATCTGTATTGGAAAATATTAGTTTGTTTAGGGTTTGTGAAAAGCGCAAAAGAAATAGGAAATAAGCATATAGATCAGAAAGACTAAAGTTGAAATACACATAAAATGTAGATGATACATTGAATGTATTAAAATTCATTTTTTTTAAGATCCTCCCCGTAGATTACATTAGAATCTTTTCTTTTTTTTTTCTTTTTTTTTTTTTTCCATTAGAAGACATCAATGCTTTGAAGATGTGTGAAACTGAGGTTCTGTGTACTTGTAGTAATTAAAAAGTCAATGAAACCATACAAGAGGGTTGGGATTCTATGTCTGTATCCTGCCTAAATTCCAATTTAAGCAATTGCACTCTAGATACCTCAATTAGAGTTGCTGCATGCTATTAAGCTTTTCAAGTGCTTCATCTTGGAACATTTCACTAGTGCATTAAATTGTCATAGAATCATATAATAATTTAGGTTGGAAGGGACCTTTAAAGGTTGTCTAGTCCAACCCCCCTTACATGGGCAGGGACATGTCTCTAGTGTATGCATTTTGTTGACCAGTATTCTGCACAGAATTGCACAATTGGTTCTAGAATCTGTAGTGTTGTGGGATAATTTAAGAAGAAACATGTAATGAAACCTATTTTATTTCTAACTATTTCATAGACTGTTCACAGTATTTATCATTTAAAAACTTTAAATAGCAAAAGAAGAGTGCTTAAGGTTTTTCATTCACAGTAAAGTGAATTAGCCTCTGAAGCCTGCAGAATAACTCTCTGCTTAAAAAATTACCTTCTCATTTTTTACACACAGAATTTTTTGAGGGCAAAAAGGGAGCAGACATTTTTGAAACCAACAACTTATTGTTAGTCTAATTGAAATCTTTTTATATTTAATGAAAATGTTCTTATTAGTCCAATCCTATGTATTGCAAAAAAATCAGGTAACCCTCCCCCCTGAAACAACAAAAAGAATTCTATTAGAAAGAAAAAAAAGATCTTAATAATAATATTTATACACTTTAGTATCTATGTTTTCTCTGTCATTAGGCTAAACCTTCTACTGCTCCTCTGGGTCTTAAGGTCAACAATTCCAGCTTTCTTCAAGAAGTGAGAGGGAACCTACAGCAAGCCATCAACATCCTGAGTTCCTCACTGGGAGGAAGGAGGATGGTGATGTTGATGATAGGGTTTATACCTCCTTGGTCCTGAGTCTGCTTTATTCTACCTTTATAATATTATTAACACAATCAACATAATATATTTCTTCACGGGTCCTCAGTTTCATGTTATGTCCATTATTTTTCATATTAGGATACTTGTTCTTTTTTCTTTTTGCTTTTAGAGTATTTTAATGTTCATTATCACCGTCTCGTAAAAGTCAAAAGAAATGTAATCTTAGTCTTGTTTTGTCATGTCTTGCCTTGTCTTGCCTTGTCTTCTCCTGTCCTGTCCTATCCTGTCCTATCCTCTCCTATCCTATCCTATCCTAATCATGAAAGCCACTAAATTAAGACAACTTTGGGTTCCTTTCAACCAGTTTCTACAGATCTTCCTGTTTATCCTAACATGCGTGATTACCATCATGTCTGATCTCAACTAGCAGTCAATAATGGGTCAAATATATTAATCCTATTTCCTGCTTAAGGATTCATATGAGGTATGAATATCTCTTTTTGTGTTATATCAAAAGATATGTATTTGCTTACAGTTTAAGTGGATATTATTTTGTATTTAAAGAATATAATTGAGCAGTAGAAAGAAAAAAATGTTGCTTTACAGTCTCCTAATGTAAGTGTCTTTCATCTTTGGTGAAAATTTGTGAAAAGAAAAAAGAGGTTGACAGAAATCACCAGCCCTTTTATTGAAATAAAAGACAATGCTAAGCTGAAAGAAATTTCTGGAGTGCAGCATGTGGGAGGTAGAGAGAGGAAGAATCTAGGAGCAAAGAAGCTGAAGTATGAGTGGAGCAGAAGAAGACACTGGAGAATATCAAGGTAATAAGCCATAGCCGTATCTCAAAGACAGTGAAAAGAGGATGAGATTACTAAAATCCCAAACGTCATTTATTCCATAGTTGGGAATAAAAGATCAGACTCATTCTTCAAGGAAAGAATCATCTTTGCAAAAATAGCAGGGACAGTTTTTTATTTTATTCTGTTTTACCCAGTAGATCTGGTTTTTAGAGTCACCCTGTTTTAGTTGGTAATCCAATAAGATACAGTTTTAGAGATCCAAAGCTCCTTGGTGTTTAAATCCCTAATCAATAGACTAATAGGTACCATAGTATGAAATCATGTGTAATAATCTGAAAAATCATTCTCTACTCCCAAGAATGTGCAAACCATTTTCATAGTCATAATACCATTTTCTCAGTATGATTTAAAGTAGTCAAAAATAAGCTTTACATAATTTTAAAAAAATATAGGCAGGGTGAGTCCTCATGAATATAAGCGTTTATGTAAGATTGTGCAGATTTAAAAAAAAATATATATATTTATTGGGCTATGCTTTTATATGTGTGTGTGGGGAAGGGGGATCTATAGAAAAATGGAAGGACATATAATAATTCTAAGCATGTCTTTCTGATGCAAAAGGCAAAGTGGCTTTCTGTCGCACAGTTAAATTGGCATAATGAAGCAGATGGTGTTACAAGTTTCTGTTTGGTTGGTTGGGGTTTTTTTGTTGCCTTTATTTTTTTTTTTTAAGTTAGATTATGCTTTAGGGATGTGTAATGTGGCATAGCAATTTCATTCCTTTTTTTTTTTTTTTTTTTTTTTAATGAGCTAAGGACAACTGAATTTGTCTCTACCTTTATAAGAGCCAGTTTTGGATATTTCTAATAGGAGGCAATGAAAAGAAGTTCAGGAGTGCTGAAGATAAATCTCTTACAGTGGCACGCAGAATTCAGAATAGAAAGCCTACTTACCAGTTTAATTGACCTCTGTTTGCAAAGCTGGTGTGCATTGCAACTAGAAAGCACATTGACTCCACTGACTTTCAATGTAATTGCCAGATTCTGATCTCACTTGCACTAATGCAAGTCCTCATTAATACTACCATGCCAGTCAAGCTCATAAATTCTTTATTAATTATCTGCTTTTATAATATGTATTTTTTCCCCTTCTCAAAAACTGCATTTAGCTCTGCACACTGACTATAGACTATCCAATGTCTACCAAGCTATCCTGTAAGTCTCCCACTAATTCTGTAGTCAAACCTTTCCCACCAGCTATGCATTTACCTATGTTTTAACATAATTGCGGACAGCCACAAGTATCTAGTCTGGTTACATAGTCTTTTACTTTGTCTTTGATTCTAAGGTATCTATACCATAGGCAAGTAGCTCTGTTTCTGCAAATAAAACACAGTGGCTGAAGCATTGTTTCTATTGTGAAGGTGAATACTACATTTATTAGCATGTGTTCCACTTCTGGTATTATTAAAAGATGAAGAAACAGCAGTGAATCATAAAAGTTGCTGATGGAGAGACATACTAAATTACTGTATTCGTACAACAAATGTGCTAGTTCAATTTCTACCACACCTTTCTTCATTGTTTTTCTCTCCATAGATTTTCGAATGCATTTTCATCTGATTGTGGAGAGTTACATCTTAGCAGAAAGCAATGTGTAGTGAAAAGCTTTAATTCTTATTCAAATATACATGTCTGAAAAAAGAATACAATCCAGTTTATCTTTAGTAGAGGCTTCTAACACTGCTGTGCAATCAGCATATAATGATATGAGGGAATTCACAGGCTTTTTTAACAATTTTGGAAGTCAATTTAGATAGATATTTAGGAAGGACTCTCTGCTGTAGCTATACCATTATGCAGAAAAGAATATAACATTTATTGGGTAGGACAGAAACTAAGCAAAAGGAAGCCTGATTTTGTAGTCTAGTTCCAGAGAGGCTGTCTTGGGAGGGATAAGTGCTTGTGTCTGGTATGCTCTTCCAATTTTCCTTATGAATTTTATTCAGTAACTTTTAAATGCAAATGCAAAAGAGTCATTGAGGAGTAGGAGGATTCTGTTAACTGAGAATCCAGCATGTACCGTACTAAAGAGTTGTTAAAAAGCACGTACAACACCAAAAGGTGTCGCAAATATTCCACCGAAGGTAGGCATAGATTAATCAGTTAGTTATGTTGTGATTATGCTAAGCAGGGAGAGCACAGGAAGTATCATATCCATGCAGACCAGTTTCACGGAAGCAGAAAATCAAGACACCTGTGAAAACTTAAAAGTGGTGGGTTCTAATATTTCGGTCTGATACAGCCCTAGAATTGATGTCTCCAAGCTACCCCTAGACAATCTATAAAGCA
>NW_008795138.1:5433435-5435869 GCF_000699145.1 Aptenodytes forsteri | reverse complement strand
GGCCCCCCCCCCCCCTTTTTTCTTCTCAGACAAGGAGTTTCTCTTCTGTGCCCCAGCTACAGGGGGTAGCTACAGAATAGAATTTAGACAAATATTTATTCTGACACATGCCTACACCTAAATCCATAAGCAGTCTCTTTTTCAGTACATGGTGCTGCTGAATCACCTGTATTCTGAATTTCTTCAGAAAAGTGAGTCAAAGTATACATAAAACCATTCTGAAAACAAAAAATGAATTGTCTTTTTTGTCTTAGCTGAAAATAAGATAAATAAAATAATAAATAAATTCTCATGCAAACCACCCCCATTTCTAATTTATTATTTAATCTATTTTCAGAAGTTTGGGTTATCAGGGAGCTCTGACAAGCTTTTAATTGTTTGTAGTTCTGCTCATTTTACTGTGTTACAGTATATAATATATCATTTATATGCACAAGTCAAAGGCCTCATCTAAATAAGTGGATTTAGTATCACTTTCAAGTTACTTGGTATAGGCCATGTCACAGCTAACTACCCAGGCAAAACCTGAGGACATGATGGACCATTCCCATATAGTTTCCTAGCGACTTCTTTCCAAAGTAAGGAAACATGAATGTGCAGCCAGTAGGAAGCAGTAGCATACTCCAAAAACTTGATATGAATGACAGAGACATCAAGGCCCCAGGGCAGGCTCTGGTCAGTCAGCTGAGATGCAACAAAAGGATCCATCAGGTTGATTATCTTGCTTTCAGAGAATATTGGTGATGAAGCAGCTGTGCTGGAAAGGACCAGGTGATCCTGGTGGACAAGCGACATGTGAGTCAGCAATGTGCCCTTGCAGAGATAAAAGCTAACCTCTTATTGGGCTGTATTGGCAAAAACAGAGCCAGCAGGCTGAGGGAAGCAAGGATTACTCTTTATTAGAAATTTATAAGATTGTCCCTGATGTGTTGTGTCCAGTCTTGGGCATCCCAGTACAAAAGACAGACTGAAAAACTGGAGCAAGTCAGAAGGCAGCCACCAAGATGGTTAAATATTTGAGGCATAACATATAGGAAGAGATGCTGAAGGAACTGTGTTGAACCTGGAGAAGGCTGAGGCAGGGGTGGTGTGGTATGTGGATGTATTTGCCATCTTTAACTACTCAGTGACTGGTTGTACAGAAGAAAGACCCAAACTCTTCTTAACTTTGCACAGGGGAAGGAGAAGAGGGAGTGTTCATGAGTTGAAGTAAGGGAAATTCTTATCGGTTATAAGAAAAGAATGCCTCTATTGAGGGCAGTCAAATGCTGGAACAGGCTACCCAGAGAAGCTGTTGAATTTCCATCCTTGGAGATATTTAGAACTTGACTGGTTAAGGACTTTTTTCCCCTCTGCTTTGAGCAGGAGTTTGGACTAGATGACGTCTAAAGATCCCTTCCAACTTAAATTAATCTATGACTGTAATGCTATGTAATTAAGCTGTAGTAGAACTGAAATTTTGTGATTTTAAACTACAAAATTAAACTGTAAATTTTAAATATTATAATGAATGATCACTTACCTGGTCAGTTCTCCAAATATGATATGAGGTAAAAAAGGAAAGAGAAGAAAGAAAACAGGGAAGCTAAAAAGTAAAAACAAGCAAAAAAAACCCCAAACAAAATAAAACAAAACAAACAAAAAAATAGAGAGAAAATATATCCTTTAAATGTTCCCAAACTTGGTATCATTTTAAACAGGAATATAGGACTTAATTCATGGATGAAGGGAGTTAATATTAAAAAAATAGTGATAATATTTAATGGCATTATTTTTTTTTCTTCTGACTAAAAAAAAAAGTTTTATTTACTTTATACTATTTTTTCCTTCATCATGTAAATCAGTTACTTTTCAGAATAAAATTTTATTCTAAGAAAGCATATATCCACAGCTATAAATCTTGCTAAACTGTAAGCATTATGTTTTTCCCTAAAATGTAGCAATATCTCCCCTCTCTCATTAAAGCTTTTAAATAAAACTATGCTGAAGTGTATTTGTTAGAAAGTAGTTGTCCTGATAAAATCATTTTTTTTGCCATTTACTTCTTTACTATGATGTGAAACACATGTTCATTTCTGATTGGATTTCTTCTGAGTTTTCAAAATAAATCTAGTAACACACAAAAATCATTAGCTTTTCTGTCATTAAATCAAAGTAGAGGTGTTCTTTCTACCCAGCCAATTAATACATTTAACTTTTGCATTTTCCTTGGACTAGTGTCTTGGTTTAACCTCAGCCAGCAACTGAGCACCACACAGCTGCTCGCTCACTCTTCCACCACCCCCAGTGGTATGGGGGAGACAATTGGAAGAGTAAAAGTGAGAAAACTTGTGGATTGAGATAAGAACAGTTTAATAATTGAGATTAAATAAAATAGTAGTAGTAGTAATAGTAATAGTAGTAATAATAATAATAATAATGATAAAAGAATATA
>NW_008795138.1:5430864-5433231 GCF_000699145.1 Aptenodytes forsteri | reverse complement strand
AATCCAAAACACAGCACTGTACCAGCTGCTAGGAAGGAAATTAACTCTATCCCAGACAAAACCAGGACAACTAGAAAGAATTTGTTTTAATATTTTTAACAGCCATCATCATTTTAAAGCAAATTATTCTTCAAGTTATTAATTTATTGAACAGTTTGTTTCATTTTTTGTTTGTCTTATTCTAATATTTCCTTGAAATAAAGAAGTAATTGCAGAAGGCAACCTAACTGATATAAGTTCTAAACTTTTCAATTACTGAAAGATGTCCAGAAGGGGTGTATCTAAAATAAGTATAATTCCAAAAGGAAATTAGTAAAAACATGGCAAATTTTCTGAACTAGATACAAATGCAAGAACAAGCTCATTAGGTAAACCAACAAATATAATAATGTGAAAACCTAAGGCTAAACTTCTCAAAGGACTGTGGTCATCAATGTCTAAAAATCAAGAGTTCAGAAAATTACAGCGAAACATTGTATGACTTATTGATGCCTCAGAAATTGAATCATGGCTAGAAAAAGAGAAGAAACTTGCAAAGATGTGATTGACTGAGATTAGATAGAGATAGAGATAGATGATATAGATGATATAGATATAGATATAGATTAGATATAGATATTGAGATATATACACACACCAGTCATTGCTACATATGAAAAACATTTTAAAATGTAGTACACCTGAAAAAGTAATTAATAAAAAGGCCAAGAAAAGAAAAGGGGGGGTGAACCAAGTGGTGTCATTTTGCTTCAGACTGGGTAGATCAGACCCTCCAACAACAAGCACTGTAAATGTAGCACATTTTATCATCAGTACACTCATTAGCCTTTCAGCAATTAAGATCATCAAGTCTTCCCCCAGCTTTATATGCTGAGCATGATGTCATATGGTATGGAATATTCCTTTGGTCAGCTGGGGTTAGCTGTCCCAGCTGTGTCCACTCGCAATTTCTGGTGTGAAAAGCAGAAAAGGCCTTGACTTTGAGTAAGCACTGCTCAGCAATAACTAAAACATCCCTGTATTATCAACACTGTTTTCAGCACAAATCCAAAACGTAGCCCCATACTAGCTACTATAAAGAAAATTAACTCTACACCAGCCAAAACCAGCACAACTATGCTCTGTGCAGTCTTTTAACATTATTGCAGCAGGCTTTGACCACCAACACATGCCCTTGTGCTACACTGTCTGGTAAGTGGCATATACTTTCAATTTTATGGTTTAAAAATAAACACCCTAATGAATTGCAACACAACCTTCACAATATTCCAGACAGCTTGAACTGCAAGAAAAGCACCCCAAAAAATAATAGCTAAGCCATCATGCAAGGCCATCAGGGCCACTGCATTTAATTCACAGGAGTACTTTATAAGTACTAGATACTATGTGTATGGTAGCTTGCTCTCAAGGTAGTGGCTAGAAATCCCTCTGCACTATTTGCCCTGTGGGACCAGAATCATTACCCACATTTAGATGTGTAGATTAACTGCTGGTTACCATCCATTTACTGCTGAGGAATATATGTGTGTAGTCCTGTCACCACCCGGGGCTGCTTTTATGATTTGGTGCTGAGATGGGGATGAGTGCTACACTTCTGTGCATTCAACTCAGGTAATGCATGTCCTGCTGCTAAGACTGTGTTTCTAAAGACCCTTGGGCAGCTTGTAAGAGGATATTGAATCAAATGTTAGCACTGGGAATAAAATTAGGCTATGTGACAATATAGACACAAAATAAATAGATATAGGATGGCTGTGAATAAATTTAGATCACATATTAGAATTAATGTTAGTCAAGAAATGAGATTCTGAAAATATCTCTCTCTGAGAAATAGGGGCTAAAAAAAAAATGAAGGAAAGTTCAATAAATTTCTTTAAATGATTATATGCCCTGGTTTTGTGCAGTAGCAAAAGTCTATACCAAATGAGTATAAGATCCTTTGCAACTTATTAATACAGCAACTTATTAATACAGCAGAGCAGAAACAGTCTAGGAGGTTCCTGAAGTGTGTGGAAGATAACTTCCTGACACAGTTGGTGAGTGAGCCAACTAGGGAAGGCGCCCCACTGGACCTGTTGTTTGCGAACAGAGAAGGACTTGTGGGAGATGTAATGGTTGGAGGACGTCTTGGGCACAGCAATCATGAAATAATAGTTTTCAATTCTCGGAGAAGTAAGGAGGGGAGTTAGCAGAACTGCTACATTGGACTTCTGGAGGGCACACTTTGGCCTGTTTAGGAGACTGGTTGACAGAGTCCCTTGGGAGGCAGTCCTGAAGGGCAAAAGAGTCGAGGAAGGCTGGACGTTCTTCAAGAAGAAAATCTTAAAGGCGCAGGAACAGGCCGTTCCCATGTGCCAAAAGACGAGC
>NW_008795138.1:5425483-5428660 GCF_000699145.1 Aptenodytes forsteri | reverse complement strand
AAGGGTCTAGAGCACAAGTCTTATGAGGAGCAGCTGAGGGAACTGGGGTTGTTTAGCCTGGAGAAAAGGAGGCTGAGGGGAGACCTCATTGCTCTCTGCAACTACCTGAAAGGAGGTTGTAGCGAGGTGGGTGTCGGTCTCTTCTCCCAAGTCACTAGCGATAGGACAAGAGGAAATGGCCTCAGGTTGTGCCAGGGGAGGTTTAGAATTGGACGTGAGGAAAAATTTCTTCACTGGACGAGTGGCGAAACATTGGAAGAGGCTGCCCAGGGAAGTGGTTGAGTCCCCATCCCTGGAGGTATTTGAAAGACATGTAGATGTGACGCTTAGGGACATGGTTTAGTGTTGGACTTGGCATTGTTAAGTTAACCATTGGACTTAATGATATTGAAGGTCTTTTCCAACCTAAACAACTCTATGATTCTATGATTCTATGATTATGTATGACAGTGCCTTGCATATTTTCTTTAAATATTTAACAAGAAATAAAATGTACAGAGCTTTATGAGTTACAGAGCAATTTTGTAACTCATTGATTTGGAACAGTCTTGCACTTTGTTCTTCTCAGATTCAAAATACAGATAAAAGATCTCAAAGTTAAAATCCAATTGCCTTATGCATATGAATAGTCCTATTTTCAGCAGTCCCCCTGAGGATTATTACAAGAAAATAGGAACATCATTATGAACCATGTTAAAATGGATATGATAGATGACGGATTAAACAGAGGAGAGAGGTCAGAAGCAAAAAGTGAGAACTCTGAGTCATTTACATAAAAATAGTTAGGACCCTGTGTTTAGAGGAAATTATGCAAAAATATCACACCAGGAAAGAAAAGTAGAGGCTCACAGTTTGGAAAAGAAACCAGGGAGAGAGATGTTATGTGACTTAAAGTAGAAAAGATCTACCTCCTTGAAATTGTGAGCCCAGACCTCTTAGTTAGAGAGTCAGGTTTTCTTTTGCCTGTTCTTTTATTTGGCCCATGTATCCTAGAATACAGATTCTTTTTCTTCATTCTGTAAAGAAAATCCTAGCTCCCACACTGACTGACTTTTTTTTTTTGAACTCCAGCTATCTCATCCATGGTATGATATAGAAAAAAGGTGTTGCCAATTGGATCATGTGACCTTACTTGCAGAAGTGAAGTACTAGAAATGTGAAAAGGGGTAGTACTACAGATAGTAAGCCTTAGAACAGTTACCCTAGGTCCAGTTGTTAGTCACGCAATGCTCGTAGCATAAAGAATAAAAGAATAATTATCAAAAAAATGACAAATACATATTGGATAATGAAAGTACTGGAGAAAGGTTTTGAAAGTGGGGAGATTTTTACATGGTTGAAAAGCATTGCACACCAAACAATGCTCACAAAGTGCAAGATTCACTGCAAATGGAATCAATAGGAGTGTTTGTACAGTATTACATCCACAAAGCATGTCATCCATGACACAATTATTAAATATTCAGGGAAATGAATTTAGGTAGCCAGGAGTGCCAGCATTCAAAAGACTACAAAATTGGGGAGATTTTTACATGGTTGAAAAGCATTGCACACCAAACAATGCTCACAAAGTGCAAGATTCACTGCAAATGGAATCAATAGGAGTGTTTGTACAGTATTACATCCACAAAGCATGTCATCCATGACACAATTATTAAATATTCAGGGAAATGAATTTAGGTAGCCAGGAGTGCCAGCATTCAAAAGACTACAAAATTAGATGAAGTACAAAAAATAAAGCAAACTATACAAGCAAACATAACACTGAAATTCCCTATAGGTAAAAGTAAATATGAGAGACAGTGAAAATTCAGAAAGATTCTGACCCAACAAAAGCTAGAGTTTTATTATTCAACAAAAGCTGATATTCTCAGTGTATATAAAATATATTTGTACCAACTTTTTTAAAAAAAAAAGTTATTCCCACATAACTACCCTAAAACACCTTAGTAGCAAAATGTCCTTAACAAAATAGTGGAAGTTACAGATAAATGAATGTAAGCACAAACCCTTATGTGTTGCTGTGTGTCTCTTCTGTGTCCAGTATGTGCATCCCAAAGGGAAAGTTGTTATCATGGTCTTTCATTAGGCTGCCACCATTTCTCTTATCTTAAGTGGGCATTCACTGTTTCCCTCAGCTAGAATGGTTTGGGTTGTCTTATTCTCCACCAAATATGTGACTTTCATAGGTCACATAGAAGCTCAGTAAGTCAAGTATATCTCCTGAGGGGACAATCTTTTTGAAGCCAGGTTTTCAAAGTCCTCATGAAAAGAAAAGAGATCTTGGAGTCTCTTCACAGATAAGTCTTCATGACTACTCTTTGACCTTAGGAAAAAAAAAGTCTCTCAAATTTAGTCCCTTAAATCTTCAGCAGAGACAATCATAGACCTCTTGTATCTTCACAGATCTCTCATGGACTCTGTCTTTCACATACATTAATTCTCAGTATTTGATTCCTGTGTCCTGAGCACATAAATCCCCCATTTATCAGAGCTCGCTCTCCTCCTTAGTGTTATATCAGACAAGCAGGATTTGCCTTTGCTATTCCTACATAAAACATTGAAAGAATAAACATTACATTATTAGAGTGAGGAAAAATACAACCTTTAATACATTTTCTGGTTCTATACATTTTGGGATCACCACTTCTGTGAAAACAGGAAAAGGATAAAGGAAAGCTTTCCCTTTCCTTCTTTTTCATAAAATCACAGAATCATGGAATAGTTTGGGTTGGAAGGGACCTCTAAAGTTCACCTAGTCCAATCCCCCTGCAATGAACAGGGACATCTTCAACTAGATCAGGTTGCTCAGAGCCCCGTCCAACCTGACGTTGAAGGTTTCCAGGGATGGGGCATCCACCACCTCTCTGGGCAACCTCTTCCAGTGTTTTACCACCCTCAGTGTAAAAAATTTCTTCCTTATCTCTAGTCTAAATCTACCCTTTTTTCAGTTTAAAACAATTCCCCCTTGTCCTGTCACAACAGGCCCTGATAAAAAGTTTGTCCCCATCTTTCTTATAAGCCCCCTTTATATATTGAAAGGCCAGAATAAGGTGTCCCCAAAGCCTTCTCTCCTCTAGGCTGAACAACCCCAACTCTCTCAGCCTTTCCTCATAGGAGAGGTGTTCCATCCCCCTGATCATTTTCATGGCTGTCTTCTGGACCTGCTCCAACAGC
>NW_008795138.1:5415853-5422412 GCF_000699145.1 Aptenodytes forsteri | reverse complement strand
GCTCCAGTGCTTCTCCTGGCGTGACAGGACTTTCCTCTACAGCCTGCAGAGCGGTGAAGCGGTTCTGCAAGGGCACCTCAGGCTTCGGGTGAAGTCTCTTCCTCCTGCTGGTCCTTTCCATTGCAACCATCCATTCTTCTGCAGTGCCAGTGGGGAAGTTTTTGGCTGTTTGGATGTGGGCTATCAGTCCACTGCAGACTGCACTTGGAACCAGCTATCTAGCTCCTTCTCCACCTCCTTGATGTTACACAGCCTTCTTACCACCTCTTGCAGATCAGCCACCTGCTGCAGGAAGTCCTCCACCTGGGCAAACTTTTTGCAGGCAGGTCTGTCGCCTGTCCCTGCCCCAGGAGAGAGGTCTAGGCACTTCCTGCAGTCTGAGGTCTGCACTGCAGCCTCTCCCTTCAGCAGCTCTGTCTGGGTAGAGGCATAGGCCACCGCTGGGGTAGATGGTGCAGACCCCCCTAGCCGGAGCCGCAGCCTTTGTTCTCAGACGAGTGCTCACCATTCTGCTTTGACGGTCAGGTTGGATGAGTGCCCTTGAGCTTTGCCGATGTTTTTTGTTCCTGATGGATTTTTTTTTTTTTTTTCCCCCCAGAAAACAGTGTAAGGGCTGGTAACATTTTATCTGTTCCTTGAACTTTCCCAACCTTCTGCCTTTCTCGAGGTTTCCTACTGTTCTACTGCATTAAGAGATAGCTCCTTTTATAGCTTGGCTCCCAACTACATCGGCATTGACACTGTTGAAAGTGCACTTCCCAGACTTGTCTTCAATGACCAAGAAAGGTACTAGGCCTATCATTACAGGTTTACTGAAAAGTAGTGGCTACGTGTGTTGAACTTCTGTGCTTTTCTCACAAAATGTTTTTGCATTCATATGGGCAAGCTCTCTGATAGGATGCATAAGCACACACTGGTTAAGTTAAGACTTAGCAGCAGACATGTTAGTCTCCATTCATTGTAGTGTAATGTTTTGCCCAATTTATTCCTCAGCATGTATTTTCTCTATTAAAGATATTGATTCTGCCACAAGTGTCTGGCAAATATCCTGCTGATGCTTCTAACAACAAAAAGCATCTGGCCAGAGAAAAAAACACCCCACCATTATTTTTTACAAGCTTTCTAACATTTCACCAAATAAGAGTCAATTGTTAACTCAGTTTCAATCCCATAGTGATAAAAGACAATTATAAAATAGCTTTTTATTCATAAGTAGAAAGTAAAAAGTTTCCCTCTGAGTATGAAAACTATTTGGTTTCTCCTGGTAATTTTGTAATACAGTGTCAGATAACTCTCAGTATTAAGGACATTTTTAAACTCTCGAATAGGGGCAAGTCTCCATTTTATCCAGCTATATAGGGGAGACACTCAAGCAGAGAATTACTATCTTGGAGAAATTCTAGACTGATTACTCCAATCTGTGAATGGATTCAATGTTTCATTGTTTCAAAAGGTGGGATGAAACTTTAATTTGGTCTTGTGAATTGTAGTTTAAATTTAGTATATCCAGGGTTGAAAGCCCAAACAAAACACTAGAAAACCAAAAAGCTCCCTCATCAGTTCCTTACCAGACAGCACTACCCTCCTTGCAAGTGCTTGAATATTGCATCGAAACATCATGTCATAGTTTAACCCCAGCCAGCAACTAAGCCCCACACAGCCACTCACTCATTCTCTCTCAGTGTCATGGGGGAGAGAATTGAAAGTAAAAGTGAGAAAACTCATGGGTTGAGATAAATACAGTTTAATAGGTAAAGTAAAAAGCTGTACACACAAGCAAAATAAGGGATTCACTCACTTCTTCCCATCGGCAGGCAGGTGTTCAGCCATCTCCAGGAAAGCAGGGCTCCATCACGCATAACGGTTACTTGATTAACGGTTACAAACGCCGTAACACCAAATGCCCCTCCATTCCTCCTTCTTCCCCCAGCTTTATATACTGAGCGTGACATCATATGGTATGGAATATCCCTTTGGTCAGTTGGGGTCAGCTCTCCCAGCTGTGTCCCCTCCCAACTTCTGCGCACCCCCAGCCTACTTGCTGGTGGGGTGGTGTGAAAAGCAGAAAAGGCCTTGACTCTGTGTAAGCACTGCTCAGCAGTAACTAAAACATCCCTGTATTATCAACACTGTTTCCAGCATAAATCCAAAACATAGCCCCATACTAGCTACTGTAAAGAAAACTAACTCTCTCCCAGCCAAAACCAGCACACAGAGAAAACTTAATTTGATAAAATAACATGGTCATTAGTTAAACATATCACAGGAAAGGACTTTTTAAGCACATAAGGTAAAATTACGTCTGTGACCACATTTTTTTCTTATAAATAAAACAGAAGACAGAAAATATTTGGTAGTATCTGCCAATTTCACTGATGGCCATTTTTCTGGGCAATCATGCTGTACAAAATTGCCTAACAGACATCTGTTCCATTGAGTGCTGGAGCCCTTCATGATCCATATTGCCTAACATAAAAGATGGATTTTATTATACACCTCAGGGAGCTCCAGAAAGACATAACTGAACAGCAGAAGAGTCCCCTATGTCTTCGCAGTTTTTCCTGGTCATGCCAAGATGTGTTAAAACGCGTTGTCCTGGTTTCGGCAGGGATAGAGTTAATTTCCTTCCTAGTTGCCATATTCCATACCATATGGCATCATGTTCAGCACATAAAGCTGGGGGAAGAAGAAGGAAGGGGGGGACATTTGGTGTTATGGCATTTGTAACCGTTAACCAAGTAACTGTTATGCGTGATGGAGCCCTGCTTTCCTGGAGATGGCTGAACACCAGTTCAGTTGCCGACTGAAGTTAAACCACAACACTTGTCCTAGTTTATTGACTCAGGTATCATACTAGATGCCTAGATCATCTATTTCAGTTTGTCCATTAGTGTTGCTGCAGTTCTCAACTCTCTCTCACATGAAAGATTCTGGCAGATTTGTCAGCATGCTGTCTCTTAACATTCCTATACAAGGGGAGCCAGGAACACCTGGGATCCATGGAGAATCTTGGTTCCTTGAAAATAATTTCATCTGCAACATCAAAACTCATTTTCCTCTGGGAACTTCTTTGGAAGACCTACTGCTGAAAACCTAAGCTCATATACAATAACTTTAAGTAACGGGTATCATTAGGGGAATTGAGGTAGGTCAGTTTGCCAATAAAGCTCTCTGTACCAATACTTTTCTAGTTTCATCACCAAATGGACTGGACAGTAGAAATGGATTTTGTGAGTTTCCATTTTCTTTTCTGGTCTTCTGGCTGTGAGTTTTACGTACACACTTTCAAAATAAATGCTAAGCATTATGCATTGACAGTGTTAGATGATTGAAGTACCTCCAAATTAGTCTGTCTTGTAGAAAGACTAGGCAAGCAATTTCTAAATAAAGTATTTAAGGAGAAGTAAGTTTCTAGCCTATTGGCAGATAGGATACTCCTAAATCAAGCAGCATCTGCAATCAGTTCACACATAAATTATAAAAAGAGACACACACAGGTGAAACAAGCTGAAAGTTAAAGCTAAATGAAATGAAAAACAGATGCTGAGTCAACTAGTATCCTAGGTACATCTCAGAAGAGAACACACCCAGGAGAAGTGGTTATTTTTGTTTTAAAGAAATAACTTTTTGGCATGCAGGACCTGTTAAGGGCAGAGAAAAGTGATCCAATGAAAAGCCATGTGCTAAAGAATATAGAATAGATGCTTCAAAGGACTCATATCTGAGCCCAAATGTGGTCAAAAGGCTATAGATAGAAATTGTGTAAGTTTGTACTCTATTATTATATCATTTATTGTTTATTTTTATGATTAATGATGTATTTTATGCCTAGTTCAAATCTTGAAAAAGTTTGACTTTAGACTGAGTGTAGTTTTGAAAGTAGCATTGTACAGAAGGGATTTCAGCTGTCCGCAGTGATCCAGGGAGCCATGGACAGCTGAGACACAGCTTTTAATATGAAGGGGATAGAGATTGTGTACCATGAAACATGTAAGCAAGGCCAGGAAGAAGAAATAATCCTGCATTTATGTTTAAGAGTGTATCTGTCTAGTCATTTTTTGACCCAAACTGGCAACCTCTTTCTTGTAGATCAGAAGGTGCTGATCAGGAAAAATGTGGAAGCTATCTTATAAGTATCTGACTACATGCACAGACAAAATGATATGTAATTTCAGCACTGTGTTTCATGACAAAAGACCTCCTGAGGAAGTGAGCAAAGTTACATATTTGGGGTCAGATCCCACCCCAGACACTTTATGCCATTCTGGCAGTGCAAAGCAGAAGGAAAGGATTTGCTTTAGGTGTAGATCATTGAGTGAAGTTAGTTCTTTTCCTCCTGTGCCATTTCGTCTGTCCTCCTTCTCCCTTAGGATAAGAGCCTAAACATATGCAATGCTGGAGCTTGACTCCGAGTTTTGAGTGCTGCACACCCAGGAACTCAGAGCCTGAGAGGACATCAGCGTGTCAGATCCAACAGGAGAATGACTGCTTCATACATGAGCAAGTGTAAAAGTAAGAGAAAGAAAAATTAAAAGAAAGGGAATCATTTAATTTGCACCTGTATCCACAAACAACCTACACTGGGATTATTTCCTGTAACACTGGTATAATGAGTAAATAACTTGAATAAGAAAAGAGTAATCTTCACTAGCTGCACTGAGTTACACTTACTCTTCTCAGCTATCCAGGAACTCAGCTCTATGTTATTACATCCCTTAAAACCCATTTTGAGTTTGTTGACATGGCAGAAGCCTTGAGGATGGCCTGTGTTGGGGTCAATTTTGCTTACAGTACATTTTAGAAAGATGACAAATATAGATGCCATGAGAAGACAAATTTTCTTGCAAACCCATAACCCTGTACCTATTTAATGCTAAATCTGTACAGTTTTATGCTAATAGTTTATGTCCGTGAAGACTGATCACTGCATAAGCTGTTGCCTAGGCAACGAACATGAGCAAAAAGAAAGAATAGCCGTCCCTGAAGAAAAAAGTCACTGCACTTTGATAAAGTTCCCTGATATAGAATTCTTCCCCTTAATCTCTGAGCTCAGAGCATAGGCCTGAATCCAAAGCATGTGAGTAGTCTCTGAATTATTCGCTTATTTTCAAATGGCTGAATCTTTGATATGAACACTACTGGAATAGATAGTGCATTCTCTTGAACTTTAGATTTAGAGAAAGTTTGGTGAGTGATATTCATGCATACTGAAAAAAATCTGTTTTCCTGTGACTCTCTGATTAACCTTACTATGCCTCAGTGTTGCTTGAACAAACCGATGACATTCATGCTACCTCTTTTCTGCAAGATGTCTAAACAGAAGTGCAAAGCCTCCTTCAGCAAATTGTCAATCTTTCTGTGTGGTGATGTCTCCCTTCTGAAGCCAACTAATTCATTGCCATACTTTTATAACACATTTATTGAAAATGCTGCAATTTGAGATTGTATTAAAAAAAAAAAAGTCTCTCAAAGCACTTGGTATATCTTTCTTCCTACAGCTTTGCAACAAATAATAGAAACAGTTTCATTGCAATTGCCTAGAATAGAGAGAACATTACACCATTCCCTTTTCCCTCATTATGGAAGATTTAGAACAGGATTTATCTGCATTAACTTAAGTATCTAAATGTTACAGGTTGGATTCAGCTTGAGACTGCAGGCTTTTAAATTTAGTCATGGAATTCAGTTTGCTAGTGCTGTCAGCTCACTGATTTAGAGTTATTCATCTGACCAACTGTAGTTATCTACCTTAAAGTGAGATATCAGATTCCAACACTGTTAACTAGAGTGTAGTTTCTCATAGGCAAGCATAAGTATCAAATGTCATTGGAAACTCCTTAGGGTATTTGAGACATCTACATGAGGCTGGACCTACAGGTGACCTCTGCCCTCCCAGGATGGCAGCTGGAGCTCAGGCAAGATAGTGTACTATCTCAAATTGCACTAGAAACTAAGGCATATTAGGAAATTTTGACAATTCAGCTAAGCCCTACTTCTGTGATGGAAGCTTAAATACTTACATGCAGACACTTACAGTTAGACATTTGGAGTCTGGAGCCTGAGTTCATCTTAAATATTTCTGACATTTTTGCTAAAAACTTCCTGTACTTTCTCCTTTCTCCGCAACATTTCCTGGCAACACATTAATCAATAAATAATATGTGGGTTTGTTTTGTTTTGTTTTGTTTTATTCTCAATCTGATTTGCAAGGTAATTAACTTTTTTATTTCTCCTATGTACTAAGAACATAATTTCTTAAGTTAAAAAGTCTAGATTCATATTTTGAATTGAGGTACTATTTTCCTTCACTGATAACTGGCCACCATGGAACAATCACATAAATAAATGTCTGTAGACAAGTCCAAATCAGACCTGTTCTATTTCAAGCTAATGGCTTGTACTTCTAGTTTTTCCTCTGCCCTGGTTTTGGCTGGGGTAGGGTTAATTTCCTTCCTAGCAGCTGGTACAGTGCTGTGTTTTGGATTTAGGATGAGAATAATGTTGATAACACACTGATGTTTTAGTTGTTACTAAGTAGTGCTTACACTAGTCAAGGACT
>NW_008795138.1:5414172-5415666 GCF_000699145.1 Aptenodytes forsteri | reverse complement strand
TTATTATTATTATTATTATTATTATTATTATTATTTTCCCTTCCTTTTTTGTCTTATTAAACTGTCTTTATCCCAACCCACAAATTTTACTTTTTTTTTTTTCTGATTTTCTCCCCCATCCCACTGGGCAGGGGGAGCGAGTGAATGGCTGTGTGGTGTTTGGCTGCCTGCCGGGTTAAACCACAACATCCTCATACTTACTTTTGTTGTAGCCCCATGTGATTGTTTCAGTTTCATCCACAGTCCTAGATGTCATACTTATTTCTCAACCCTGATATGGCTACTAAGAGGTTTTGTATCAAGTCCAACTAGAAGGCAAATGATCTCCTGACTGTAGAGGGAGTAGTAAGACTGTTCAATCATTTGAGATGTATAGGCTCAGCACATTATTCCAAGCACAGGAGCACTTCTGTTTCATGCCTTCTCTTGCTCGTCTCTACTCAAGCACTGAAATGTTATTTATTTTGAGAGAAACACATTAACAGGTCTACAAGTTGTTCAAGGAGTAGAGTATTGCATTGCTCTAGATCTGACTGTGGGCTGCAACAGAAAGCGGTGGCCCTTCTCACTCTCCTTTACCTTTCTTGTAGCTACTTCTTCCTGCTGTCTTCCTTGCATCAGAGTTGGTTATTATGAGACTACAGAATGAACCAGATGAGTCAAAAATTAACAGAAGTTAATTAAAAAACCCTGCACAGTGATTAATTTTTAAATCTTATCCTCTAGACTTTCAAGATCCAGTGTAAAGAAGGACAAAAGAATACGTGGCCATAAATAGGAGACATGGCTACCTCTTTTGATACAGTCGATTAGAATACATAAAACTGCATCCCAAATTTCAGATACCTGAGACAAGCATATTTCATTCATAAAAAGTATACTGCTCTGTGTTATGTACCTCCCACTGTGACATATTGTATGACATTAATAACATTTGCCCTTGTTGTTTCCTAACATCTGTTCTCTTTTTTGCAAATCTTGCATATTGCCCTAGCAATTCTTTTTCATTTGAAGAAATCACCACATAGAAATTTAAATATTTTAGTCACTAGTTTTAAAAAGTGTCAAAAAATGACTAATTTTTTTTTTCATTTACTAAACTTATACTTACATAATGGGTTCACTTTTGTTTAATATTTAACAAGTTGTTATATTTATTAAGTTTATTTATCCTCCTGTGTTGTTTGTGTTCTTCAGTTTTCATGTTTCCCATGTGCCATGACAATTTTTTTCCATCAGAAACAATACTCAAAAGTTTGTTTCAGTGGAAAGCTCCAAGTCCCAGACAGCTTTCTGCATTCTGTAAGACAAAAAATTTATTCTGAAAAGAACTTCCATTTTCCAGTTCAATTCAATGAATACTTTTGAAAACCAATTAAAACATAATAATAAATTATATCCAAAATTCTGTGGTCTATTAAATGGTTGATAATTCTGGGGCCGGTCTTGTTTAATATCTTTATCAATGATCTGGATGAGGGGATTGAGTGCACC
>NW_008795138.1:5410059-5413492 GCF_000699145.1 Aptenodytes forsteri | reverse complement strand
ATTTAAAAGACATGTAGATGAGGCACTTAGGGACATGGTTTAGTGGGCATGGTGGTGTTGGGTTGACAGTTGGACTCGATGATCTTAGAGGTCTTTTCCAACCTCAATGATTCTATGATTCTATGATAATACCAGGAGTCTTCTAAGAACGTATTTGAGAATTTACAAAGTAAGTTAACATCAGTATTAGCATGAATGAATGCTCATTTCCCCTAATGAACATCTCTGAAATGTACACCACTGTTTTCATTAATCTCTTCAATTTGTTATAATAAAGCTGTTTGCAGCTTATTATTGTAGCTTAAAGTGTCTATGTGGGTATGTACGATAGATTTGCAATAGAAAATTTATTTCATATTTTAATTTGTTCTTTTTTTCTCTCTGTTGTTGTTTTGGCTACTGTACAAATAACAAAATAGGCTAATTCCTCTGAAATTTGCTTTCAGGCTTTTCTTAGAAAAGGAGAAAAATAAAAGCAAGTAAAATATATGCATAATATTTCCTAGAAGTGTCATTCAAATACATATATATTGTGTGGAAAACCTACTATAAATATCTACAGCACAGTAGTTTTCAGACATTTTGTTTAAGCCAATTAGTCTAGACTCTTACAGAATCTTACATTAACTTGTTGCTAACACAACGTTGTCATAAAACTGGTTTAACTAGGCTCAAGAGAATTCTACAGGCATCTAGATATTATTAGGTTTCATAGAGTTTGCAAGTCTCTGTAAGAATGGATGAGATGTTTGTATAAAAAGGTGAACAGGTATTTTGGAGTCCATTAATTGTAGAAAGCTTATTAGAGCCATGGCAGCAGAGCAGTCTCAGGGAAGCTTCAAGTTTGAACAGAACCAGAACAATCTGAAACAGAAGATTTGAAAATTATATGAACTCAGAAATGATCCCTCTGTCTAGGTTCTTGTTTGACTGTAGCTCAGCCCCACGTTAAGACCTGGAACAAGGCCAAGACAAGAGGACTGTACATCAGTAAACAGTAAGTAATAACAAAATCCTCCATTTTATTAGGCCAATTTTGAGGCCCTTATTTATAAGGGTAAAGATTTGTTGTCAAGTTATGGTCCACAATACACAGCACAGTGTGACTCCCTGTGACAGTAAATGGTCTGTTGCAGAAGACTTACAGACCACAAACTATTTTTTAAAAAATATTAATTTATGCATGCTTTTTAAAAAGAATAACATATTTATGTCATTTATATGAAAAGTTTAATGTAATGATGAAGAACAACATATCTTCAGGAGCATGCATGTCTAAAACTGATTTTGCGTGCCACAGTTTGTGAGTTTATTGGTAACTTGAAAAAAAATACATTGTGGTTTCCAAAATATGATCCTCAGACATTTTGGAAACAGTGGTACAATAATATGCATAACGAAGTAAATTTCAAAAGACAAGATGGGAAAACAGTTAGAATCCTTTGGTACAAGATGTGGGGTTGTCAAGATAACCTTGACTATATTTCTGTTATTTTCTTTTTATTTTATATTAATCAAAGTTTGGTGATCTCAAATATGGTAGACTTTTGTACTTTATCAGCTCTTCATTCTTTTGCTTTCATTCTTATTATTGACCTATAGTAACAAATTTATCTGCGGTACAAATGTTTCCTTTCAAGTAGTGAATCTTATGCTATCTTTGCCATATGGAAATATTTATCCTCCAAGAAATATGTAAATTAAGTTACATACTAGATAAAAGCTGTATAAGTTAGCATACGTTGGTCTCCTGCTTCCTAGAATTCTTTTTTTTTTTTTTTCCCCTCTCCAAGCTACATCTTCAGATGCAACTTTTAATCTGGCAATTTTTAAGTTATTTTTGGCCATTTTTTTATTTTACTTTTAGGAGTTGTACTCTTTATTACATCTGCATTGGAATTTTTTTTTTTTTATTCAAACAGCAATAGGAAATAACTCCAAGTTTATGAATTATTTTGAACATACTCTTAACTCAGTAAGTCTCATACAAGCCAAATAAATCATATTTATGTTATTGTCATAAACTATTTGTGGTATATGTGTTGCCAAAATGACACTAGAAGACTTTCAAAAAGATGAAAAAGTCTTCTATCCTCACTTCCTTTTCCAGTCTTCTGACTGAAAACTGGGAACCAAGGGGGTTTTGTTTGTTTGTTTGTTTGTTTGTTACTTTTTAATCTACAGAAAGAGAAGCATCACCATGTTAGGGTGATGAGTCTTCCAGCTGTTACGGGTTTTCAATATTAGTCTTTTAAAGATGACTAATAAATGCCAGTAGAATAAGAGTATGAATTTTAAAGCACACACTATCAAAGGTAGAACATATGTTCACTTTTTAAATTCTCAGTCATACAGCTCATATAACTAAGTCTCATATTTTCTATATGAAAAAGATGAGGACAAAATTCAGGTCAGTTTAGTGGTACTTCCTTATTAAGCTTCATAGATATGCCAGAGGGCCATCCAGTATGTGTGGACAGATCAAATAAGTTATGTACACTCTTCCTCCTCTTTGCTAGTATGCTGTGACCTGGAGAAGACTTCTGAAAAATTACTTTTAGTTATGCTGAGATTAATAATCTGTTGAACATATTGTGTGTCTGTGTGGAAAATCATTGATGCACCTTGTAGATTTCAGGGAAGCATCTGATATCTCTGCCCCTCCAAAAATAGCTATATGCATGTGCAATATACTTTTTTAACCATTTTGTCTTGATAAGATGCTCAGTTTTGTTTTGTTTAATGGAGCAAATACTTTTAGTTATGCTGAGATTAATAATCTGTTGAACATATTGTGTGTCTGTGTGGAAAATCATTGATGCACCTTGTAGATTTCAGGGAAGCATCTGATATCTCTGCCCCTCCAAAAATAGCTATATGCATGTGCAATATACTTTTTTAACCATTTTGTCTTGATAAGATGCTCAGTTTTGTTTTGTTTAACGGAGCATAAGGCTAATTATACTACTAAAAAATTATTTGAACTTATGGCAAAATGAAGGGAAGGATACTGTTTTTTGCTGGCTTTACATTATGTCTTTGTAAACACATTGTAAAGGCTAAATTTGCCAGCTTTGTTTTCTCTTTAAAATCTTAAACCAGTACTACTCAAAATTACTGGAATTGATGCTGCAGGAACTGTAGAAATGGAAATAAACAGGGGAAAAAAAAGTAGAGTCACCTTCTAGTGCTGTTAGTTAGTTTAGACTGCATAATTTATCAAAGCTGTTTTCCTTTCTTGTCCTTATTACAATTAGTTTCCCCTTTGTTGCTTTTCTCTTCATCTGCACATTTGAAAAATCTCTTTGTTGTTTTCTTTTGCTGTTGTAAGCTCACTGTTCTTCCAGCAGACAACTGATATTAATATCATAGAATCATAGAATCATAGAATCATTGAGGTTGGAAAAGACCTCTAAGATCATCGAGTCCAACC
>NW_008795138.1:5406851-5408182 GCF_000699145.1 Aptenodytes forsteri | reverse complement strand
GCCCCATAGACTTGTGAGTGTCCAGGTGGCGTAGCAGGTCATTGACTGCTTCCTCTTGGATTACGGGGGGTTTATCCTGCTCGCCGTCCCCGTCTCCCACTTCGGGGGGCGGGGTCCCCTGAGGATAACTGCTCTGCCTGTAAAGACTGAGGCAAAGAAGGCATTGAGTACCTCAGCCTTTTCCTCATCCTCAGTGAATATCAACATCGTACAATTTTGGGCATCACAATTCTGGAGATAAAGGAGTATCAAAAGGAATTGCCAGTGCCCTTTACATATCCCAACTTCATATAGAGTATTTTGATTAGAAATAAACCACTTCTGATCAGTGCTGATCTGATCAGGAAAAAAAAAAATCTACATTTTCAAACTGTAATGTTTTAATGGATAACTATATTTTATTATCTTGATTAATGGTAGTGAAACTTGGAAGCTAAACACTGTACAAACATTTCATAGTTTTTTTAAATTTTGTTTTGGGATTTCACTGTTCTTTTCATTATTATTATCAGTGGTCCAATCCTTGAAAACTTTTGGGACATTTTTCAGGTCCAATTCTACTTTGTTGCTAGTGAATTGAGGTACTTGCTGTGGTGGTAAAATTATTAATATTTAAGATTTGGGAGGTCTGGCTAGGAAGTTGATCCTAACTAAAGGAACATTCTTTTCAACTAGAAGATAACAGTCTGTGATGGTTTCCCACTCCCCACTTCTGAGTTAATATAATACCGGTTGTGCCACTCCTATAGGCTCCACCAAAAGCCATCTCTCCATATTGGGATATTATTTACTGTTTCACTCCATCTTAGTAGTGTGGCAGTTAGCATGCTACTTAAGGAGTCCATCCCTCCCTGGGATGGATACCTGGCTTTGTTAATATTGAAATGATTGTTTTTCCTCACCTATTTCTTTTTTTTTTCCTTTTTTCTGAAACGGTATATAGAATGGGTCTCTGCAATCACTTGGCAGAGAACAATGTTCTCTCAATATAATCGTAGTTAGGAAAGGTTCTATCAGACCTGTCCTAAATTGTACTTGCATTATTACACACTTCAGTTCTCCAACCTTGCTTTCTAAAGAACATATTCAAGGATACAGTTTAAAGTGCTCAATTTTTAAATCTAATTTCGTAGTTAGGAAAGGTTCTATCAGACCTGTCCTAAATTGTACTTGCATTATTACACACTTCAGTTCTCCAACCTTGCTTTCTAAAGAACATATTCAAGGATACAGTTTAAAGTGCTCAATTTTTAAATCTAATTATTTCATAGAATCATAGAAACATAGAATCATAGAAAGTTTGGGTTTGGAAGAGACCTCTAAAGGTCATC
>NW_008795138.1:5387283-5404386 GCF_000699145.1 Aptenodytes forsteri | reverse complement strand
TCCCTGAGGAGGCCAAAGTCTGCTCTCCTGAAGTCCAGGGGAGTGAGCTTGCTGTGCGCCCTCCTTGGTGCCCTCAGGATCTTGAACTCCACCACTTCGTGGTCACTGCAGCCCAGGCTGCCCTAGAGCTTCACATTCCCCGCCAGCCCCTTCTTGTTGGTGAGAAAAAGGTCCAGTGTAGCACCTCTCCTCGGTGGCTTCTCTATGACTTGGAGAAGGAAGTTATCATCAACGCATTCCAGGAACCTCCCAGACTGCTTATGCCCTGCCGTGTTGTCCCTCCAACAGATTTTGGGGTGGTTGAAGTCCCCAATGACGACTAGGGCTTGTAAGCGTGAGGCTGCTCCTATCTGTCTATAGAGGGCCTCGTCCACTCATCCATTTCAGTGATTTGTCGTTTCCTCACCTTCTAATAAAGGTTCTTGTATTCACATGAATAATTACACTTGTCTTTACTATAAGGCATAACTCTCATAGAGAATAAAACATTCTGTTCTTAAGTATAGTTATTAGAATATAAAATAAATCAATACTTTGTGGTTTTGCATTCTGTTCACATACCTTCAGTTTTATTTCTTTAACTCATATTTAGTCACTCTTTAAATTCTAACAAGCCTCCTTGTATGAAAGAGACAAAGTGCCAGAGACAAATGAAATATTCACTACCTGTGATATTTTTAGACAAAACAAAGCACTTAAAGGTTGAATAGTATAATGATTTTTCATAGATACCAGCAAGACAGTTTGCAAGCTAGAGTGACAAGAGAGTATTTGGGAGACATCTTGTAAATGATAGCTAATGCAGGTAAGATAATTTACAGCCTTTGAGATTATTTTCTTCATTTCAAACAGATCAATAGATTTACTTGGATTACAACACAATATTTATGTTGACAGCATGACAATTACAGCACTTAACATTCAGTTTATCAAATTCTATTCACCTTTTTACAAGAAGTTCCATGGAGACAGGACTGCTTACATCAAGAAAGCAAGGCTGCGTTTCTCTTTAAAAATAAAACATAATATATGGATAACTGGCGGCCAATGCCACCATCTTGGACCTAATTAATGTTGTAGTTTGTTAGACACATTCACAAAGGCAGGTTTTTTTCTCCTTTCTTTATTAAGATTGACTGACCTTACTTAGACTAGATATCCTAGAAGTAAAGTGAATAGTAGATATCATCCTAGTGCCTGTTGCTGCTGCAGTTACTGCTGCAGCTTTGGCTTTTAGCCAGCAGAACATCTCGGAGGCTGCATCGAAGATGACATGGGCACCATAAGAGGAACTGTGAATGAATCACTAAATGGTCTTTTGATCATCCTGAGATATTCAGTGAAGGGAGGGTGGGGCCAGACTTCAACAAGGGCTTTGTAAAAAAATTTTAAAGTAAACTGGAAAAACACAAGGCATCTTCTTCCAAACTGTGAAACACAATGACAATTAAATTGCACACAGAGCTTCCTTCTTCCAGTTTTGTGAACTTTTCACTTTCAGACATTAAGATGGAACTCTACTGGGCAACTTGTCTATTTTTTCCAACAACATGACCTCATTAACAAAAGTTTCCACCTCTTATTATCTTAAACAATCACAGCTAGAAAGCTACTAATTAAAAAAGAATATGTGTGAAAAAATGTGTGTAGACACAAAATCAGAAAGTAAAGGGCAAGGGAGAAAAGCATTAATACTACTAATGTCATGGGAAGCCATCTTGGCACCATAACAGATATGATGATAATTTTCTTTATCTGGTCACAGATTTACTTATGTTTCTTGGTGCTACTCGTAATGTCAAAGCTTATATTTATTATGTTATTTTTCCTCTCTTCTGTTTTCTCAGCTATGTCCAGTCCTGCTTTACATGTCTCAAAAGATAATGCTTCAAGTAACTTATTCTCCTGGGGAGGAAAGTGCTTTGCAAGGTCAAATGGAAGGAATGGAAAGGATGTTCGCTTATTAACAAGCTGTATTCTGGCATAGCTGGTGTAGGAACATTGCTCAGGCAGTTAATTGTTAAGGAAATTAAAATTCTTTGAGTTACACATACTATAATCAGTCCAAATGGCAGATTTACAACCTCATCCAATATTCCATCTGCAAGGCTAAACTGGCACCTTTCATCTATCATAGTAAGATCCCTTTTTGGTTAATGATATGCAAATACATTTGTAAACAATATAAGACATTATTATCTTAATTTCAGCCCCTAAGTTGATGCAATATCCCCAGAACAACAAAGGAATCACCATATTTTTGCAAACACAACTGAAGAAAAATGTGGGTAAATAAAGACCAACACAGTATTTTTATATAATAGTAATGCATTAAAATTACTTTTGCAAAATAACTTCTTATTGCAGCTTTCAGAATTTATAGTCCTATCCTTGGACCATCAGCATTTATTAAAATTGGACTTGAACCTTTTCTTTCTATATTTACTTGCAACATACTTGCTGTCTTACTCTGGCTGACATTAATATTCTTAAATATTTGTTTCTTAGTTTCCTACTTTACATTTAACTTTTCCAATTACTGTGTTGGATTAGTGTAAGGTCTATTGTTCTAAGTGCACAATAAACATTGATTTTGTTAATTTATTTTTAGACTATAATTACCTCTTGCAAACCTGTGTGAAGAGATATCGGAAAATAGAGCTGTCTATATGACCTATGAATCGCTAGGATCTGGGAAAACAGGGAAGCTCAGAGCACTCCCACTCTTGTACCTACATTACCCACTTAGGCAGCCAAAATCCCATGTCCACTGTACAAATCAGTGATGAACTGAAATGTGTTTCAATTAGGTAATTGAAGATAACTGTCTGCACATTCAATCACCGTTTTTATAGAACTCTTAAATGCCTGTCAAAATTCAGTAACAAGTTAATTTTCATAAATAAATGAACATATTAAGCAGAAAAGAAGATCAAATAGGAAGAGATGCAAAAATATTATATAAAACTTCATTGCTTGGATTAATTTCCCCTACACATATCACTAATAAAAAAATTAATTTTTTTTTTTTTTTTAATATAGTGTAAGAAACCTTAAGTAGGAATTTCTAGCTTTTACTTTACAGTGTAATTTGGAACATATTCTATGTGATATAAAGATTCAGAGGAAAAAAAACTGGAAATTTCTTCAGAGAAAAATTTAAAATGTCACCAAAATTTAGACTATGATATACAACTAAACAATAGTAGTCTTATACAAACAGATAAACAGTGCAAAGAATTACTATTTATTCATGTATTGCTAAAGAATCCAAAGACTGCATATCATTAGCCTTAATCATCCTACTTAAGTGAGAATTAGGCAGGATTCCAGTTCTAGGATGTTAACAAAATAGTTATTGTTTCTTGGAACTGTTTGTGTTTTTGTTGTTGAAATCCAGAAAAAGAACCAGCACATCCTTGTGCAAAAACACTTTAAAAAATTTGGAGTTGAGGAAGCCCCAGAAGATTACAAGCCTAGAACAAGTCAAAAGTATCATGCTACAGAGAAGTCCATTAAAAGTAGTATAAGCAGAAATCCTGTCATGATTCTTTATGATATTAACATACTATTCTATTGTCTTAGAAAGATAAACATTTTTTGAGGACAGGTGATTTAAGACAGAAGCTAAGAAATACATCAATAGGAACCAAACTGTTATGAATATATATATAAAGTTTTAAATAATATACTTTCAGAAAAAAAAGACACAGTGTAGATTGACTCTTTAGAGATGTAGTAAACCCATGATGCATTGCAGGATCTCCCATACTACTTGCTGAATAAATAAAGATAGTTAATAAACTTGTCAACATCTACTATGTAAACATAATTAAGTCCCATGAACAAAATGTTACCAAATTAAGTAGTTATGTTTAGCTGGATGTCTTAAATTAATATCATAATTATCCTGGAATGTGACTCTCCTAGAAAATTGTTGTGTTTTGTAAATATAAACAGGAATGCTTTCAATACAGAAGCCACAGATTAGCATTCTAACACTAACAATATTGATTATTTCAGTAATATGTTTTGCAAATAGGCCTCAGATATGCAAGGCATTTTTCCAGTTCCAAACGATTCATATTTCCAGTGCTTCCCTTTTATTTAACACCATAATAGCGAGAGTAAGACCACAAGGCATTTCTAAGACTGGACAGCATCCAAGCATATTTTATGAAAATCTACATTTGAGTCTGTGTTTTTCACTTCCTATTTGGATCTGGCACTGACTCATTTGTCCAAGGCACTGCTGGAAGTCTGTGACACAGCCAGGATGTAAATTTACCAAGTTCCACAAATTTTCCCAGTTCCAGCCTGGTCACAAGCATGTTTATTTCCTTTATTATTCTGTAATTTTCTCCCTGGCTGATTCATAGTGGAATGGCAGAGGGAGGCTCGAACTTCTTTTTTATAAAAGACATATCTGTTTCTACTCATTTCTACCAGCTCTGATATCATTGCAGTATATAGGGATTATAGCTACACTACAATCTAATGCAATCAGTGATGTTTCTGTAGACACAAACTTTGTCATGGTGGCTATTTTGATACCACAAGTGTCTATGCAACCTCTGAAAGATAATTTATATATCATTCAAATTTACCTAAATTCAGACATCTAAAATTTAGGTGATCAGTTTCAGTTAGCCAAACAAAAAGTTTCTATGCTATTCCAAGCAATGTGACATGGATGACATAGAATTGTAGAAAGGTTTGGGTTGGAAGGGGCCTTTAAAGATCATATAGTGCAACCCCCCTGCCATGGGCAGGAACATCTTTCACTAGGTCAGGTTGCTCAAAGCCCCATCCAAGCTGACCTTGAACGCTTCCAGGGATGAGGCATCCACAACTTCTCTGGGCAACCTGTTCCAGTGTCTGACCACCCTCATTGAAAAAAATGTCTTCCTTATGTCCAATCTAAATCTAATCCCTTTCAGTTTAAAACCACTGCACCTTGTCCTATCACTACAGACCTTGGTAAAAAGTTTATCTCTATCTTGCTCATAAGCCCCCTTTATATATTGAAAGGCCACAATAAGGTCTCCTCGGAGCCTTCTCTTCTCCAGGCTGAACAACCCCAACTGTTGGGGTTGTTATTTCTGTTGTGAGAGTTTTTTATGACCAGCCTCTTAATTCATATTAATGTGGCTTCTTTTACAAAACCTATTCTTTGTGTTGCAGAGAACCACTGCTTCCTTCTGTTGACATTGCCTTGAAGAGAGACGCAGCTACAAGTGAAGGCAAAGCAAAATTAGAAAAAGCAAGAAAAATGTCCAAAATTGCCATGGAAACAGATGACCTCACCAATAAGAGGAACTTCGTAATATAGTTGCAGACTGTGAATACACTTTGGCCTCCTGTTGTCAGCTTCAATGGGAGATAAAGGAAGAAGGTCCCTGTTTTGCACTAGGAGGTGCTGGTCTGTATGAACCCAGTAAGAAAGGCACTCACACTCCGTACAGCATCATTTTCAATGTTCTTTGTTCCAGCTAACGCTCTAAAGCAAGAGAGAGTAGTATAGATAGTCTCATAGCCCTTCAGAAGCTGGGAACCCCGAGTCGTGCAGCATCAAGCAGACCTCTGATCAGCCTGAAGCAAGCTGTGCAGACCCCATCTGTAGAATGGGTTACTCCATTTAGGTCATTCGACCTCTTACTGGATTTTCTTATAAGAAAACACACTGTTCATTGCTTCTAGTGTCGAGCAGAATGGATCTTGCAGCCTTCTCAGTGAGTAGAGCATGGGAAACTAAAAAGTCCTTGGCTAGTGTAAGCATTACCTAGCAACAACTAAAACATTGGTGCATTATCAACTTTGTTGTCATCCTAAATCCAAAACACAGCACTGTACCAGCTACTAGGAAGGAAATTAACTCTATCCCTGCTGAAACCAGGACAATAGGACAACTTCTTGCTGCTGCTCTTTTAGACAAAGGCCGGGCAGGTGGTGTGATTGCCAGTATCCAGTGGGAGTTGCCTGCAGGCTCCCCTGGTACAACAACCTGGATGAGTTCATCCTGCAGTCACCTCTCCCAACTCTTCTACCTCATCTCTGTAAGCAACACAGGGGAATGGGAAACGGGGGTTGTGGTCAGTTCATTACGTGTTGTCTCTGCCACTCCTTTCTTCTCACATTCTTCCTTGGCTCCAGTGTGAGCCTTCATTAACTTCTCCAACGTGGGTCCTTCCCACAGGCTGCAGTTTTTCAAGAAGTGCTTCAGCATGGGTCCCGTCCACAGGGTGCAGTCCTTCAGGCATGGACTGCTCCAGCATGGGTCCCTCATGGGGTCACAAGTCCTGCCAGAAAATCTTTTCCTACGTGGGCTCCTCTCCATGGGCTGCAGGTCCAGCCAGAAAACCTGCTCCTACGTGAGTTCTCCATGGGCTGCATCTTCCTTCAGGGCACAACCACCTACTCTGATGTGTGGTCCTCCACGGGCTGCAGAGTAGATATTTGCTCCACCATGGACTCCATGGGCTGCAGCGGGACAACCTGTGGTGCCATGGTCTTTGCCACAGACTGCAGGGGAATCTCTGCTCTCAGGCCTGGAGCAGCTCTTCTCCCCTTTTCTTCACTGACCTTGGTGTCTGCAGGGCTGTTTCTTACACATTTTCTCACTCCTCTCTCCCAGCGTCTGTGCAGTGTTTTTTACCCTTTCTTAAATATGTTATCACAGAGGAGCTTCCAACATGGCTGATTGGCTCAGCTTTGACCAGCAGTGGGTGCATCTTGGAGCCAGCTGAAATTGGCTCTGTCTGACATGGGGGTAGCTTCTAGTACCTTCTCACAAAAACCACCCCTGCAGCCCCCCCACTTTCAAAACCTTGCCATGTAAACCTAATACAGATGCTCAGCCCCATGCTCTGCAGGGAATTGGCAAGTGACACGTAAGACTGTCTTTTCCCTTCTTGTGGGTGGCAGGGGGATTTGGCAGTATTTCAGCTAGCTCAGAAGGGATGTCTGAGCACAAGTAGCATGAGCGTGACCTGACATAGAGCACAGCACAGGAAAGGCATCAGCAACCAGCATCCCTCTAAATCCTTGGGGCTCCAAAAGCTTGCTGCAGGCTGTCCACAACTTTAGGTATCCCAGCCCAGTTGCACTTAAGCCAAGCGTTGATGTCCTTAGTGTTGCTATGCATTGGGTCTGGCAGGGATGGAGTTAACTTTCTTCATAGCAGCCCGTATGCCGCTGTGTTTTGCATTTGGGGCTAAAACAACATTGGCTGTTGCTGAGTAGTGTTTTGGCTATTACTGAACAGTGCTTACACAACATCAAGGCTTCCTCTCCACGCCCTCTGCCCAAAGGCCCACAGGCTGGGGGTGGCAAGAAGCCAGCAGGGGACACCGCCTGGATGGCAGACCCAAACTGACCAAAGGGATATTCCATACCATGTGATGTTGTGCTTCAGCAAGAATGGCTCAGGGCAAGGAGGAGGAAGGAGGGCCATTCATGGTGATGGTGTTTGTCTTTGCAAGCATGCATTACATGTGCTGAGGCCCTGCTTGCCAGGAAGTGGCTGGACATCTGCCTGCCTATGGGAAGTAATGGATGAATTCCTTATTTTGCTTGGCTTAAGCATGCAGCTGTTGCTTTGCCTGTCCAACTGTCACTAAGATTCATGAGTCTTTTTGCCTTCCTTCTATGTTCTCCCCATCCCATCAGAGACAGAGAGAGTGAGAGGCTGGGTGGGTGTTTGGTTGCTGACTGAGGCCTACTCACCACACGGTAAGAGATCTGAGAACAGAACAGATGACCTGGCAGGCAGAAGACACCATCCCTCCCAAGCACCTCTGGATGCACACAGAGGGCAGCCCCGGACTGTGGAGGGAGGTTGGGCCCACACCCAACTGATCCGGGAGATCAGTTCTTTTCTGGACAACCAGCTACAATTTATAGAGAACTTTTGAGTTATAGACTCTAAATCTAAGTTGCTATCCCATAATAGGTGATAGTTGTTTATACATTTATGTAGCTAACTTAACTTACCACTGTAGATCATTTAGATTTCATCAATACAGCCGGTAGATTCTAGAGAACAGTTTATATGACCTAGCACTAGGGTGGGATTTAGTTGCCTAAATTTAAGTGGACAATTGCATATGAGACTCACAAAAGTATTGAGGATATCTACACAGGGATGGTAAGTATGGCACAGTGTGGTGGGTTGACCTTGGCTGGCCACCGGGTGCCCACCAAGCTGCACTATCACTCCCCTTCTCAGCAGGACAGGGGAGAAAAAATACAACAAAAGGCTTGTGGATAGAGGTAAGGACAGAGAGATCACCCACCAATTACCATCACGGGCAAAACAGACTTGACTTGGGGAAATTAATTTAATTTACTGTCAATAAAAAGTCAGAGTAGGATAATGAGAAATAAAAAAAAATCTTAAAAATACCTTCCCCTCACCCCTCCCTTCTTCCTGGGCTCAACTTCACTCCCAACTTCTCTGCCTCACCCCCCTGAGTAGTGCAAGGGGAACGGGGAATGGGGGTTGCAGTCAGTTCATCACACGTTGTGTCCGCTGCTCCTTCCTCCTCACACTCTTCCCCTGTTCCAGCGTGGGATCCCCTTCCACGGGGTGCAGTCCTTCAGGAACAGATTGCTCCAGTGTGGGTCCCCTGCGGGGTCACAGGTCATGCCAGAAGACCTGCTCCAGCATGGGCTCTCCAAGGGGGTCACAGCCTCCTTTGGGCACATCCACCTGCTCCAACGTGGGGTCCTCCACAGGCTGCAGGGTAAATATCTGCTCTACTGTGGACCTCCATGGGCTGCAGGGGAACAATCTGCCTCACCATGGTCTTCACCATGGGCTGCGGGGGAATCTCTGTTCCGGTGCCTGGAGCACCTCCTCCCCCTCCTTCTTCACTGACCTTGGTGTCTGCCGAGTTGTTTCTCTCACATCTTCTCACTCCTCTCTCCCAGCTGCTGTTGCTCAGCAGTTTTTTCCCCTTCTTAAATATGTTATCACAGATGTGCTACCACCGTCGCTGATTGGCTCAGGTTTGGGTAGCAGCGGGTCCATCTTGGAGCCAGCTGGCACTGGCTCTGTTGGACATGGGGGAATCTTCTATCACGTTCTCACAGAAGCCACCCCTGCTGCCCCCCCGCTACCAAAACCTTGCCAAGCAAACCCGATACACACAGAAATTATAAAAGGTCTGCCTCCTTCTACAGCAAGGTGGAAGCTAGGAAAGGCACCTCACAATGCCTAGAAATGACTAGATGCCTTCATTTAGAGAACAGAATCCCACCCCTAATGTCTCATTTTGGAGTAGACTGAACTGCCTATGTTTTATGCACTTTATTGCCACTCTACTGATCCTGATGGGTGCTTGGACACTGAGCTCACCTACAGAGTACTAAATTTGGACAACAAGTAACCACTGAAGATACCTACCCATAGGTCTATTTCAAATACCTTCTGACATTAGCATAGGCAACCTTTTAAAGAAGGGTTTCTGTATCCTCGTCTCCTTCAACTTCTTTCCTTTGTAAAAACTCACCAGAGTGCTTCCCAAGGGTAGGATTCAGCTGCCTGTATGCCAGTTTTTTTTCGGATGTCCTCCAGTGTTTCACCTGACCATACCAGGATTAAATGAAAGGTCATGAGTCTGCCAAAAAGTCAGTGTCATATTTGTCAAACTTATATGAACATCCTTGATACCTTAAGAGACCTCAAATGACACTGGACATCTATATGTGGGCTGCTGAATCCTGCCCTAACTTTCAGTCTTACCTCTCTACTTCATTACTGTGGTATAAACCACTAAAATCCTCGTGCAGCCTACATTGCTGTTATATATGTACATGGCCCTAATTCCACACCACGGTTTCATAAACATTTTTCATTATCTCTGCATAGCACACTGGAAAATTAGGACTATATGTTTTCTCTTATAATAAAAATACAGCATTTCAATATTAAATATATATTCTAATATTTTGAAAACCTTACCATTTGTGTATTACATTAATTATTAACTAGTCCTTATTAAAATATTCACTGTTATCTAACTAAAATACGGCTAGTTTTAACCTCAACAGCATACTAGCCAATGATAAACATTCATAGAAAAATAAAGTGTAAACAGCTTTTCCACTTTTGGGTACGGGTTTCTCTTGGGCAAAATACTTGCTTAATATGTGTTGTCTAGAAGAATGTGTCTTTCTAACAAACTTTTTTTTTTCCTTGCTTGTTAATAAGCAATAGAATATACTGAGTAAATAGTCATGGGTAAGGAAAAGTTCTCAACAAAACAATGAACTGGTCTTGTTTAATTTAAAGAAGTGACTAATCAAATGCGATGTGAAAAATACATACCAAATAATGTTATTGAGAAAGCTAGTCAGAAATGTTGAACTTCTTTCTATAACAGTACAAGAATAAAGGGTCATCCAGAGTAATGGAAAGAAAAGCTGATAAAAGAACATAAAATTCATAATTTTTTTCTGTATAATTTATTACCCTCATTATAGCTCATTATAGTCAATATCTTGTCAGGATTAAAAAAGTTTTATAGGGACTGCAGAAACGTTTGGTATGGAATAAAAATAACTCCAATTAAATTAAAAAAAAAAAAAACAAACTGCAATTAAATTTCAAAAGCCCTTTTTTCAAATCAGATATTAATGTACATGCCAAACTTAGAAAGACTGTGACGTGGGCTATAGGCACCCATAGCCCTGTTATAAAGAATGAGAACTCTCCCTGACACTACTTCCATTTGAACAGGTGGATTTGAAAATTTTTATTCTACCTTGAATATGCCAGCCTGGAATCTCTAAGTAGTATGGTAGCTGTCATGAATTGTTACCAGCTTTGTAGCAGATCGTTTCAACCTTACAGTAAGGAGAATCAAGGGTGAACTGAGTCTCGGGGGGGGGGGGGGTTTGCTGATTTACTTGCTCTGGACTTTGCCTGAAGAAAAAATAATCTATCTCTTATTATTATTATCCCTAGTAATGCTTAGTAGAAGGCATTTTAGTCCATAGTGTGATGCATTGTCATACGTTTTCAGAGAACAGTCACAGCTGCTCAGGATATAACAAATGCCCTTATACTGTAGTGCAACCAAAACATGAAATTGAGTTTTCATTGATTTGCCACTTTTATGGGCATGAAATGGTTGTTCATATCTGTTTGTAGCATACCTTCCATGATAAAATTTCACTGCTTCTTGGGACTTCTGATTTAATAATAAATATAAACATTATTAATGACAATAATGTTCTTATTTTAATTTTTGTGCTAGTATTAAGTACTCCAAAAATCCTCTTCTGATTTATTTTTAGGTAAGCAGCCATTGTTAGATGTTTTCATCTCACTGTGAATTGATTTGTCATTCTATTAGCAACAAGTGCTTTGCCCTAAAATGGGAAAAGATAAGTCATAATTATATATTTTTGAAGTTTAGTATTATTGGTATTATTATTATTTATTTTTTAGCAGAATAATAGGGAGTTAAAAGATAAGTTTAGTACTTTCATGTAAATCTGTTCATTGGAAGTGCTTCTCACTGAAAATGCCAAGTGTTTTTAAACATTTTATATTAAGATCTAGAAAAGTGTCATATCAGGAGCTGCTGTGAGAATCTGTGGTAAAAGAAACATTTTTTACTTTTTCAACTCAGAATCTCCCTTTGACTGTCTTTGACTATAGTTAGGAAATGTATAATAAAAACAAAGATTAAGAAAAGGTGTAATAAACTTACTGACATGTGATGTCTTTAAAAAAGTTTTTCAAAACAATCTGACATGTCATAAAACTAAATAGGCACAATTACTAAGCCAGAAGCAAAACCTGACTGCTGCATAAAGCATCAGGAATTTTATTCTTAAAGTGATTTTTTTTTGAGATACTGCACTGCTCATGGTAGTAGCCCATGCTTCCATTCCAGATGAAAACCTGGCACAAATGGGAGCTGTAGTACATGCCAATAAGTCTCCCAGTCTGAACAACCAGGTGACCTGGTCTGAAAAACACACCAGATTGTATGTTTACCCTACAGTATAGACACAGCCTAAACTATTTATTTATCATCATCAATGATAAATCCCTCTAATTGACCAGGAAGAAACAGACAATTTTAAACTCAGCCTAATTTTTACTTTTATAGGCTTACTGCTTTTTTACTTGCTTGGTCTTGTCTCATGATTAATGTTCCTTGCTTAAGTCAGTCTCAGTATTCTCTGTCTCTCAATTAAATTTCAGATTACCAAGATCAGTCTGATTTTCCTATAATGAAATATAGGGATTTATGCATAAAATTAATTAGGGACATTTAGTTTTTAAATAGACAACATTTTATTAAAATTTATCTTGTGCTCACAATTTGTCATTAAAGTTTTTGAGACTTCATGAGTAAAATCCTAAAATAAGTAGTTACAAAAATTCTAGGACATCAACAAATTTCAGTGGCCACACATGCACATACACACACACACAAACATTTTCATATAAGATCTTAGTGAAGTAGGACCTAAGTCCTTTAAAACTTCTCAGATACCTATCTGATTCTTTTGTCAACCAAGCCACTGTGTGTATCACTGAGATCCTAAAACTGACTACTTGGGTGCTGCCTTATACAGTGGCTATATTTGCCCCATACATGCCTACAACTCTAATTGTGGGCATGCACAACACCTCTAAAATGCTGAGTGTAACATGTTTTTTAGAACCTCTAAATAAGCTAAATCAAAAAATAATTATCAAGCTCCTCTACCTGTTACGTCATTTTTAGTTATGACATGGTTTAGTGGTGGACTTAGTGTTAGGTTAACGGTTGGACTCACTTTTCCAACCTAAGTGATCTTATGTTTCTGTGGTTCTATGTGTCTAGATTCTGCAAGCATGCTCCAAGCAAGCTCCAGGCATGCTCCAATGAAATATATAAACTCATACAAAAACATGTTCAGTTAAAAAGAGCCAGTACCTTATTGGAGTATACTGTCTGTACCCTCAGTGTGTCAAGAGGCTTTAATTGCCCTGACCAGCCCAGTGTGAGGCCTCCACCCACTCGACTGAAAGTCATGATGTGAAACTCAATTCTTCATAACCTGAAGTGTCCACCTTAGCCATAAATGTCTACATTTTAGCTGATTGAACTGGGTTTTCTTAATAATCAATAGAAATCTGGAGTAGGATTCAGTTGCTTAACCACAATGTTTTGTGCCATTTGAAATGCCCTGGAGGATCCCTGAGTTTCTTTCTGCTTCAGAAAGGCGTGGGACTTCTGTAACTCCTGTGATAGCTACTGGCTCTGTGCAGATATGTGAGGTAACTTAAAGAATTGGAAGTGGTACTGCACGTTACTGGAACCCGACGACTCCTGTTCTAGTTAGTTTGGGCAAGTATATACTTTTAATCAGAGCATGACTTTAAAAGTGGATTTCCCTAAGAAATTAAAATATTTAGCCACTAGGCTACCGGTCATTTTTGGAGATAGGCCTATACTTTCTTTAATCACCCCATCTTTGTAATTGTAAAAAGCTCAAGATCCCAGGTAAAAAGGACTTCTCCATTCTAGTAATTCTATTTCCCTTGTATTCTTGTCTTGGTTAACTTTGGTAGCTAGCCTCAGCACAAAAGTGTCTGTCTTAGACAATTCTGTCTTATCGTGTATCATATAGGCAGCTTGCATGCTTAACTGCGCATTCACATGGTACTTAAAAGGCAAGTATTATGACATCTGCTTGTGAGAATTTGTATCAGTATCTTCTTAGAGATATCTTTTGGCCCAGCCTCAAGTGGTGGAACAAAGTCATTCCCCTGTACTAGCCTCACACTCTACCACCTGGCATTTAGGGCTCTCTTCTGCAAGACGAGATACGTGAATTGGACTCCCTGAGGTGGTAGATACACTCACATCTCATTTTGTCTGACTGTTTTAAATGTTCCTTTAATCACTGATACAAATCATACCTTAAAACAATTAATTGGACACTTCTCAGTTCTTTCAAAGGACTAGACTTTCAGAGGTCTAGCTTTTGGAGCAGAACAAAAGGGCTTGCATCTCGCTGCTGCACTAGGTTGGATTTCAGACATTCCATAAACACCACTTACTATGGGCTGGCTGAACTGCATCCCACTTAGCATGGCTCTGGAGTCAGTGGACCAGGTGGACCAGGCACCAGGTGACCATGAGCTTTTTTTTATTCATACTGTCCTTATATATCTGTATTTCCTAACTTGTTATAGAGATTTTAGCTCTTCTTGGGCTGGAAGTCTTGCAAAACCATTTTCCCCTTGTGGTACAGCATATAGCTTGTTTCAAGCTGAGACAGAAATACAAGGAGAAAATTGCTTCTAGCAATATGTTGCCACTTCAGAACCCTCAAGTGTGGTTTGGTTTAGGTTCATCTATACTAAAATGCAGAAAATATAAAGAAGGTAGTTTTAGCTTTTTTTATAATTTTATTTTTCTACTTGAAGCAGATTTAATTTTCTCTAGCAGTTCAGGCAAAGGTGAAGATGGAAACAAAAAGTGCTTTAAGAAAATAGTTTAACAACTGTCTGGATGATAAGCAGAATTCTGAAATTGTGTTGTTCAGTATCTGGATTCTTTGGGATCAGATTAAGCAGCTGTAACTTTAAATAAAGAGTTGATAAATATTTAAAAGATCTATTTCTTTTCTAATCAATAATTCCTTTTTTAAAAATAAATCTAACTAATTAAATGAGGAGCTTAATTTCCTGGTTCCCCTCATGTGCTGAATATCTGTGTTTTCCTATTCTGCCAACACATTTCCAGTTAAGAGATTTAGACAGCAATATTCATCTCTAGTGGCAAAGCAAGTTACAGAACATTAACCGGGGAAGGCTAGAGAACTTGACCCAGTGTACATAATTTTTGAAATAAAAGTCTAAATATTTGCAGCTGAGTTACCAAATACTTTTAGCTAGGCAATTCAAAGCTCTTTGGAGCTGTTATTCCACAACTGATTAGTTTCTGCAGTGAAAAGAACGTAGTTTTCTTCTGCCAGTGTTCCTGAAGCATCTGATGGTATTGACATTACCAATTATATATCATTCTAACACACTTGTAATTCACCCATATGTCCAGTAGGCTTCTGTTATACTTGCCCAAATCAATAATTCATCAAGACTGTGTAATTTTCAATAAAGTTCTCTTGCTTTTTCAATTACAAAACAGGAAAGAAATGTCAAAGTTTATTCCACAGTGTTTTCTTTGAAATGACACCAAAAAAAAGTTCAGTTTCTTTTGACAGATATGTTTTCTCTCTCTCTTTTTAACACGCTGCAGCCACTGTTTTCTACTGGGTCCAGAGCTAAAGATTCCTCTACAGAGCAGCCTATGATTTGACATTTACAATAGTGTAATCGGCCTGTACCTTATCAAATAACAAGTGATTATGTAATAATAGTTTCTGAGAAAGTTAAGTTATTGTGAAGGCATTCTAACAAATAATTCTTTTTTTTTGATCCGGAGTACTCAACACTGGTTACATTTCAACTGAAACAAGTTGCCCAGAGTTTGTAGATTCACTACTTGTTGCGATTTTCAAACCTCAACTGGGCATGGCTCTGAGCAACCTGACGAACTTTGAAGTTAGTCCAGCTTTGAGCAGGAGGTTGGACCAGAGGACCCCAGGACTTGTATTTCAGACAAAATTAATTGTATTATTCCATTATATTATTCTGAGATTTTATGATTCTAACGTCTTATAAATCTGATTAAAAACACATTATTATATCAGAACTCACGAAATAACTTTTATTCTTAATATTAACTTTTCAAGGTAATATTTGAAGAAAATTAACTTTTTTTCCCCAGACTTTATCCAAACAAAGCAAATCCAAGGCCTGTCTGCTTATGTTAGAGTTCAAATCCCAGACACAGAAACTTATTCATGTTTGAAAAGAAGGTTCATCTCTAATCTAAACACAAAATTCTGATCATCCCAACCACTGTAATGTAAAGAGATAAACCAGTGAACTTTACAGTTTTTGCTTAAAATCCAAATTCAGATTCTGTACCTGATACTTATTTCTTTGTAAACAAATATATGTTAAAATATTTTAGCTTTAAATAGAACCTTAAATATGTAAGAGTGGAGGTAAAAAAAAAGATTAAGTCCTATGAATAACAAAAAAAAGTGAAACTATTTTTACCTCCATTCTCTATTATTATCAACATAGTAGATACTTTCATTTAAAGTTGCGGTCAGTTAAACTTGGCTCACTGAATTTGTTGAGATAAAGCAACAATTCCACACTTCACCTCAAACCTTTTCTACTAAACATAACTATTCTGTAACCATCATTTTCTGAAGGATAGTCTGAATTCCAGAATGATTCCCTGAAATCCATCAGGTTTGCTTCATCATTCACGTATGCTGAAAAATCTTGTGTGTGCATTTGTTCATGAATGTTTGTGTGTGGCTGTCTACATTTGAGAAAGATCAGAACTTCAAGCTTTAACATTTCATTTTGTTATGCTATATGACAATTGGGAATTTGGCTGTAGGAATAACATTTTATACTGATAGCTGTGAAATTTTTAAACGAGCCAGAGACACCTAAATCAATAAGTAAAATCAGAATGGAATCTTGAGATTCAAGTTAATGCATAGCTATAGACGTGATGTGTCTATATAAAATTTCATCAGTTGGTTTAATAGGGCAAGGCAATATTCAAAACAGTTATAATTCTATAAAGCTTTGCATTGTAAAAGAGGTTACATAATTCTAAAGCTGGCATAGACGTTTAGTCTTATGAGTAAAAGTGACTGCCTTGTAGGAGCAACCACAGCCTAGAATTATTCAATACTCTATCCCAGCTTCTCAGATCTCTGTGGTGGATTAAAACTTCTAATAATGAACAAGTGTCCCTATATACTTTTCCCAGTCAGTTTCTATGCTAGGTTTATATTAGTAATATTCAAGTAATATTCAAGGATCACCTCCTCCAAGCTCAGGAGCGATGCATCCCAACAAAGAGGAAGTCAGGCAAAAACACCAGGAGGCCTGCATGGATGAACAAGGAGCAAACTCCAACACAAAAAGTCTGCCTACAGAGGGTGGAAGCAAGGACAGGTAGCCTGGGAGGAATACAGAGAAGCTGTCTGAGCAGC
>NW_008795138.1:5365509-5385703 GCF_000699145.1 Aptenodytes forsteri | reverse complement strand
CCATCCCTGGAAACCTTCAAGGTGAGGTTGGACAGGGCTCTAAGCAACCTGATCTAGTTGAAGATGTCCCTGCCCACGGCAGGGGGGTTGGACTAGATGACCTTTAGAGGTCCCTTCCAACCCAAACTATTCTATGATTCTGTGATTCTAATAACATTTCTGAAGCTATTAATTTAGAACTTAAATTTAGGTGGATAAGGTGTCCCTTTGTAAATCTTCAAAGGCATACATTGAATTTTATGAACTGCAATACAATTGGCATTTTCTATTGAGGAAGAGGTTCATCTGTCTTAATGTTAGATACCTAAGTGTGAGCTGATCACTCTGACTTCCTGTTATGTCACTTCACCACAGACTTCTGTTTAGAAAGGTGGAGGCAAACTTCAGCTATGTATATCATCTATGGTATGACATATGTACTTTTAGAGGGTAATTTATCTTACTCGAAAGATAGATTTTAAGATTTTTCTCTCTGGAGGAACCTATCTCTTGCCATAGATTATGAAAGGAGCTCATGCCTCAATATGATTTTACTGGTTTTGTCTGGGATAAATTTTTTCATAGTACCTGGTATGGTGCTATGTTTTGGATTTGTGATCAAAACAGTGTTCATAACACAGGGATGTTTTAGTTATTGCTGACCAGTTCTTGCACAGCATCAAGGACTTTTCTGCTCCTCACACTGACCCCCTAGTGAGTAGGCTGAGGTGCACAAGAAGCTGGGGGGGGACACAGCTGCGACAACTGACCAAAGGCATATTCCATACCATATGACAGCATGCCCAGAAATAAAGGCGGGGGGGTGGAGGCTGGTGGGGGCTGCCATTGCTCAAGGACTGGCTAGGCATCGGTTGGTGGTGAGCAATTGTTTTCTTTTCTATCACTTGTTTTTCCTGGGTTTCATTTTCTTATCTGTTTGTTGGGTTTTTCTTTCTTGCCTTTTTTTTTTATTATTATTATTAAACTGTCTTTACCTCAACCCTCAAGTTTTCTAACTTTTACCCTTTTGATTCTCACCCCATCCCACTGCAGGGTGGGGGGGAGTGAACGAGTGGCCATGTGGTGCTTAGTTGCCAGCTGGTGTTAAACCATGCCAATACCAGATGTGCAAAGTGAAGACATTGATTACTTCATAGATCCACAAAATTTAGTTTTAAGGATGCTAAAGGATGAGTTAGAATAGGGGAAGTTAAAGTAACATACTGTCCTGTTTTCAGCTGGGATAGAGTTAATTTTCTTCCTAGTAGCTGGTACAGTGCTGTGTTTTGGATTTAGTATGAAAATAATATTGATAACACACTGATGATTTAGTTGTTCCTAAGTAATGCTTACACTAGTCAAGGACTTTTCAGCTTCCCATGCTCTACGGACTGAGAAGGCTGGAGGTGCACAAGAAGCTGGGAGAGGGCGGGGGCTGCTGCTCAGGGACTGGCTGGGCATTGGTCGGTGGGTGGTGAGCAATTGGAATGTGCATCCCTCATTTTGTATATTCTTTTATCATTATTATTATTATTATTTCCCCTTCCTTTTCTGTCCTATTAAACTGTCTTTATCTCAAGCCATGAATCTTACTTTTTTTTCCTGATTCTCTACCCCATCCCACTGGGAGTGGGGCAGCAGAGTGAGCAAATGGCTGTGTGGTGTTTAGCTGCCTGCCAGGTTAAACCATCACACATAAAAGAGTTTATGTTGAAATGGTCAGCTCAAAGACTTTTGAGCAATGAGAAAGTTGTGTTTGGGCGTTGAAAGCAGATTATTCTACCTATAACTAGCATTTGAGAGTCTCCCCCTTTTCATACCAGAAACATATTGTCGTGTTCATACAACACCATAAATAAATGATTTCCTTTCAATTTCTTGAACAGGTCAAAGCTATGTAGCATATGTCTGTCTTTTTTAGTCTTTGAACTTTTTTGAAAGCTATTTTACACTGTCATTATCTTTCCCTGTCAAAAGTGTCAAGTTGCACTAAAAATGAAACAACACATTTCCTTAGACATATGGTATTTGTTGTTATGAAAAGGGAAAAACTTGACCTTACTATGGGTCAGCAAGAGCTTTATCTGAGTGTTTTCAGATATGAAAATGTACACAATATTTATTATGACCTTTTCAGACTTCAAGTTCATATTAGTGATTGACATCACAAATCAAGAAATCCAGAAATTAAATAAAAGTAAGAAAAGAATCATGTTTGTAGCTGAAGTTTTAAAAGAAAGGAAATTGCTTAACCAACTGAGGTCACCAGCCATGTATCTGTCTTTGATGCTAAAATTAGCATCAAATGCTAAATTAGCTTGTGGTATTGAGCCAGCTGAGCAAATATTTCTTCTTTTTCAGTTTACTTCACTATTGAATTTCCCCTACATTATTAGTGGAAAGAAGAGACATGATGAAGAGCCTAAAAAAGTTTATTTTCCTCTTCCAGTCTACAGCTAAAAACAACATGGAAAGGACATAGAGTTACTTGTTTTAAAATGTTATAAAATGTGTTTTATACAGGCAAATGAAGATCATGTCTCTGTATTGCTGTGCCTTTTCAGGCAGTGGAGTTTACATTTCTTTACAGGTATCAAAAATGTAAAATTTGTAACTAAAACATTTTATTCCATTTTATACTGATGGAGAGGCAAGCAATTTCTCATTAATTTCCAGTCTTCTTTTTGTCTCAGCAGTAAACAATTAGTGACTCAGGATGGTCTTTCAAAATAGGTCAGGAACATACAAAGTATTTTGCATATGGTGTGTATTAAAGAGGATGTTATATGCATACATAGACACATATGTAATACATTACAGAGTATGCTTTATGTATACATATGTACATATATACCTATATGCTATCATGCAGAGCATGGATGAAATGAGTGTAATATGAAGAAAAGGAGAAAATATGTCATGCTATTAAAAGCTATAAGGGGTTGCTGCTCTGTCTTTCAGTCCGGATATGAAAAACAGAAATGGGAGAGGAGTGTCTTTCTTCAGAGCTGTAGAAAAGGTAATGTAACATATTCACCCATATTAGGCGTTATTTTGCAAGGTGAAAATGCTCCTGTTGAAGCCAGTAGATAACACATGGGGCATCTGCAGGGGGTGGAGTGGAGCTGTGCTCATTCAGTGTACTATTACAACGAATAAAGAATCACTCTTTCAAACCTACTATGTATTCTTTCTTGAAGGTCTCTGACATGCATAAGCCTAGGATGGTGGATAGTACACTGGCTATGGTTGACTATATTGACAGGGAAAGAAGTTCCCAGCCAAATCTCAAATGTGAATCTCCAGTCAGTCTCCTCAGGCTTACAAGATTCCCTTCTGAAGTTCCAATTAAAAAATAAAATAATTATATGTTTGTATATTAAACTTTCCGGTATCCTAGAGAGGTAATACCTGATATGTTTTACATGCCTGTAATCTGTTGATTGCTTTATGACATGTTTTCTCTGTGTTACTCTGCCCCAAATACTAAAAACTAAGTATTTTGTAAACTGGCTAGTCACTGCTTAAGTGTCAAGTTTCCCTGGAGGAGAGTTTGCAGAGCTGTATGTACTACACTAAGTAGTACTATTTCCTTTCCTGATTTGAAGTCTTGGTTATTTTTCCTTGGTTCTGTCACCCTGTTGAATTTTCTGCCATTACTGATGCATCAGCTGTTTTCTTGCTTATTTGCACTGCAAGTATGTAAGAACAGCTGTTCAGACAGTGATTACAGTACTCTACTACAGAACTGCAATGAAGAATCAGTGTAGTCACTGTGGAGTCGACTGAAAAACAGGAAAAGGTACTGTGAAAATACTGCATTTTTTAATTTTTTTTTATTTTTTTTTAAGGTTTGGAGAATACTAATCCTCTCAGACTGGAAATAGGAACTACTTGAAATCTACAAATGGAGCTGCCATTTTAGTGTCCAGCACTAAAACTTGATTCTAAGACTCTTGAGTTAGTTCTGTGAAAAATTATTGATAATAATGACTGTTTTGAAAAATATGATTTTTTTTTTGTGAAATTAGAACCATGTCTGTTCTTTGTTTTACAATTGTGGAAAAAAATGTGTTGGACCAAATTCTGTATAGTACCAGGGGTATGTCTTCTACTCAGAAGCAAACCTATTTGTAGTAGAAAGCCTCATCAGGTTGTGCATACAAAAAAAGCAAGGAATTACAAGGCTGCAGAAAAGTAAATAACTCAGAATTAAAATGCATGTATAATTTTGACTTAGCCTAGTTACTTGAAGAAACAAGGCTTATAGAACCAAGAATGGGTAGGGGTGTATGTCTGCCTGTACAATAATTTGTTATGACATATGGAGGTGTTGGTTTTTAGGAGTATGACAATGTGTTAGCTAGACTGTGATACAGAAAAATCTGTGATGAAATAAATAGGAGACTGTCTGAAATGGGTTAAGCAAAGAGGATGAGAAGGCTTCTACTTTAGAGTGGCAAATAGAAGAGCTTTTAGAAATATTTTTTTACTAAGATTTTAAACTGATAGACAAAGTGATAGAATATTAGGTAATTAAAAAAAAAAAAAAAGAGGGGATTCTGGATTCTGGTTTTTGCTCTTGAACCTTCTTGAAGCACAGTCATTGATTCTTTAGACCAAAACAATTGCTGGAACACAAGCAAGAACCCAGAAATCCCTTGACAGCTTCCTTGGACAACAGACACATATACTTTGTAATTTTTTTCCCCACTCTTTCCTAGTCTTGTATTCTTTTCTAAGCACTGACTCAGTCTCAATAGCTAGCTTTAACTAGAGCACTCTCCTGCTAAATCAGGTAAGTTCAAATCACATAAAGCAAAAAGGGCATAATGTCATAAGTAAAAAGGATATCATTCTCCAGCTCATTTTTAGAAAATAACTTCTACATGAAAAGAAGCTGAGTTATACTTGATTGTGAAGAGACATTGGTCCAAGTCCTGGCCTCCCAGGTCATGTGTGTCTAGATGAAATACAGTATTCTAGTGCATTTTTGGCATTCTCTATTAAGTGACCCAAACATGACCTCCATAAATCTAAATCTTAAGCAACTAACTCCCTATTTTATTTCTTTAGGAAATTTAAGGAGGGTAATCTGAGAACTGAGTTCCGTGCTGAATTCAGATATGAAGAAGACAGTGTCACCTTGCAGAACTATGAGATTTCCCTGTTTAATGCATAAGCTAGTATGGCCCTGTATTATTAAACAACAGTTCTCAATAGGAAGAAATACTAGTACCCAAACTTCACTGCTGAAAGGACGAGGGACAGTGTGGCACGCTAAATCCTGACACCAGATCAGAATAATTGTGAGACTGAAGCTCTAATCACATGCAGGTAAAAAGCTGGAACACCTGAGGCAAGTTCAGTCAAAAAAGAAACAAAGATATGTCAAATGCTTTAACTGTTGACAGTTGTCCTTGAGTTGTTAATAGTAATTCTTTACTATTCATTGTATGTGATTGATCACGTAGGTCACAATAGCTTGTGAACCCACTTTTGGATTAATGGAACAATTCAAATAGAAGAAACAAAGAATGAATAGTAAATAAACTCCACAGTTTGGTTTCAAATTCATCATGTGGTTAAATTCCTTCCTCAATCTGGCATAAGCAATTTAATGAAGGTCACAGAGAAAGTCTGTGAAAAAACTTAGAACATTGTTCAGTCTTCAGCTACGAGCCATTTTACCTTTTATAAAATTTCATGTCACAAACTGGAAACCGTGGCATGAAAACTGTGTCTATCATTTGATACAGAGGTGTAAAATATAATGATTTTTTTAGAGCTTGTTAAGCCTCCTAGTGTGGAAAACAGGTGAACTGAAATATCACAAACTAAAGATTGCCACTGAAATTCCACACACATTTTAATTGTGATGTCTTATTTCTTGGAATACATGTTATTTATTATAGCTTTCAAAATGAATTGCACAAAAAAAATAAAGAGAAAAATGTAATTATAATGTTATGTAGCTATAATTTACTATTTAGTTTACTAGTTTGCTAAAGGGAATATATTTTTCAGATTTCAGCTGAGCAAACTGATGATATGTACAAAACTGAGTTGCTCTGCTTTTTACTGTGTGCTGGCTTAACACATTAGGCTTAGAAGATTTATCATTTCCACTCAATCTACAAGATCTAACATCGTCACTTAAGACTATATTTATTTGTATCATCTTTTATTATTATATACTAGTTTGCTAAAGGGAATATATTTTTCAGATTTCAGCTGAGCAAACTGATGATATGTACAAAACTGAGTTGCTCTGCTTTTTACTGTGTGCTGGCTTAACACATTAGGCTTAGAAGATTTATCATTTCCACTCAATCTACAAGATCTAACATCGTCACTTAAGACTATATTTATTTGTATCATCTTTTATTATTATATAGGAAATTTTAGCTTCTTATTAAGAAGGAAAATTCCTTAAAAATATTGAAATAACAGCTCAAAGAATTATTATCTTTTGTACAAAAAACCCCAAACAAAGAAGAAAACAGTGAAAAAGCCCAACAATCTCAGAAGCCCAAACCCTTTAATTGCAGAAAAATTGGTGGCATTTCATATACAAATCAGATAACATTAGAATAACAGTTTCTAAACCATGATACTTACTGACCATGAAGTTGTGAAGGACACTAAGCATGCTTTTGAAGTGTCTTACCTTGGCACGACCCAGACTGGGTACCTCAGAGGGTCATAGTGGTTTCGTGATTCCCTTGGGCTAAATTAAGGTGAAACAATACCAGACGATCGATCAAACATTTTATTTATGGTAGAAGCAACCTGAACTTGGAAAGTGTAATGGTAGGTGGCATGGGTTCTACTGAGACATTTATAAGAAGAAAAAAGGAAAGAGAGGAAAAGGAAAAGAGAGAGAAAGATCACCGCCCTTGGATCCCGTGATGACGATTACGGACGTGTCGATCCTCTGGCGTTGGGCGCACACGTGGCTTCTTGGAGTGGTGCCTTTTATAGTCTAGTCCCCGCCTCTCGACCACACCAGACACGCCCCTCGGGGAGTTATGTAACTCCTGATCTCCTGCGCAGGCACCACCGTAGGGGTGGTTGCGAGAGGGTCTTTTGGGTGGTCGTAAGCCCCTTCCTCAAAAGAACTCTGTATGACCTCGGGCCATATACGGTGCGTTGTCCTGCCGGGCCTATCAGAACACGGAACGGCGCACCCTCCGGCACGGCCTCCGCGTCCCGTGCCTCTCACCTGCGGTCCACTGCTGCCATGCAGACCCCAACCTGGTTTGCCACGATGTTTGAGACATTGACATACATTAACTCTTCCAGTCTCTCACATACCTTTTGCACAAAAACCTGGAAATATAATGCCTGCTGGGACTTTTGTCACATCTTTAAAGCTCTTATTCTCAATGAGGTCAGGGAGCTAGAGTTAACCAGAAGAGCTAGGAACATTAGTGCTAATTTATGGGGTTGAAAGAATGTAAGTTAGGGGATGAACTAACTGACTGGAATCTGCTAGTCTGAACACTTGCAGAAATCATCATCTATTTTCTATGCCAAAAAAAACCCCTTCTATGTGGATTAAATTGACCAGATTAAAAATGTGTTTCCATAAATGGATTTTGCACAGGATAAATTAAATGCATTTAGAATTTCCTATTGATATGATATTGCATTATATTGCATTATATTAGTTTTATTTATTTAGCTAGATTCATTTTCAACTTGGTAAAGTGAACAAGCAATCTGAAATATATATTGACTTCTAAGAACATAAGGATGAGTAGTGGCTTTAGTGGTTTTCCTGCTCAGTTTTAGAAAGAGCTTGTTTTACCTACAGTGTTGTTAGGTACTAGTAGAAAAATCTTTGAAAAAATATGTGTAGTATATCGTTCCTATTATACCAAATGCAGACTCATATGGTTTTTACCTTTTGTTGTATGGTACACAAGCACCTGCTTTAAAATTTAAAATAACAACACCCAAGGACTAATGAACAAATGACAACTCAAGCTAATAATATATACTGACTAATACTACATTTATAAGTTTAGTATCCATTTATATGATTTTTTTTTATTTTATAAATCAAATGACAACCTAAAGAATTCTGATATGCACAAGTCAAATAAAATTGTTTAGAAACAGATTTTTAAATAGATTTTGTATGTGGCTGCTAGATCACTTCATAATAGAACTGTGGAAACAATTGCTAATAAGGCACATCATCATTAGTGTGACATTGTGACCTTATATTCTAATTTACCAAAAATATACAAAAAAATAGCCAATGATCTTTGACAATCTTAAGAACTCTGTGTTTAAAACTTCAGTGTATTCTCTTTCAAAGTTACATACATCATTTTAAAAGCTTTCAGCGGTGTGAGTATAAAGAGGATGACAGAAAATTTGATTCCATTTTCTCAATTATGTGGTGATCTAAAGCTAGACTATATTCTTTATTAAAAACAATTTAATTTTTTTAACTTCTTCCAAATAGTTAAATATTTTACAATAAAAAGTTTGTGAAATTTATTTCAGTATTTTAAAAGCCATTTTTTTCCCCCTGAAAAGTAGTATTGAATATGTAACATAATTGATTTCCATTTAAAAAAATAATTTCTGTAGACAAATGTCTTCATGTAGAAAAAGCGGAGACAAAAAGCATTTTTCTCAGCTGTAATGGCCAGTCCTGCATCTTTTTCCAGCGTATCCATCAATGATGAATATTTTCTTTACTTTTGTGTTTCTGTGGGTACAAAAAAAAAAAAAAAGCCCCCCCCAGCCACTTCCTTTCATGTGTTTGTGTCGCACAACTGATCCTGTTTCTGTTTAATATGCTCTCCTAAAGGTTAACATTGCTCTTTCATGCAGCGTATCCTTGTACAAAAGAACTTCATTGCTGCCATTAAAATCCTTTCCTTTAACTCTGCTATGATTCAGATTAGATTAAAAAAGGACAAGATGTTTTCTCATAAGTAAAGGAATCCTGACTTACCATGGGAAGAGTGATGTTTCTGATATTCAAGATATCCATCTTATTTTCCAATGGTCTCAATCAAATAACAAGTAAAAAAAAATGACTCCATCATCTGATCCCAATGGTTGCTGTGTAAAAACGTACTTGGCCTTCCACAAATTATATTTGTTTCAAATAGAAATCATAACTAATAGAGAAAATACAGTCACTATGTACTTCTTTTCTATGAGAATTTTCTTGTCCTTTAACTTTCTCCCCTGCTTTTTAAATGTGTACACAAAACTGGAGACAAATAAGGTAACAACCGCAAAATCAGAAAAAGAGCTAAGATATAAACAACTCATCAGAGGGGAAACTAATTGATATAGTTAAGCATCACTATAGAGACTTTTGCCCCCTCCCATAGCTCCTCTGCCCTTATGCTCCTAATCAGTTAAATCTAATTTACATTGAAAACTTCTCAGATGTTTTTTGCCTGTATATCACCACCAAACTGCACAGCTACTCAGTCAGCTGGATAAATAAGAATGGTAGCATATTTAACTTTGTGTATATAACTTTTTTGAGCCACAGAATGGGAGAATTACATCTCCCGCTCATACTATTGTAAGTGATTATTTACTTAATGTTTTTTTTTCTTATTTTGAAGGTTACATATGCTTCTGAAATATAGTTATTTGAATTAATTAAATTTATTTTAAAAAAATATAAAAATCAAGCTGTGGAAAAGTGTGCATATCTGCCCTTATATAGAGTTAGACCTCTGTGAGCTTCTCTGTGTAGCTCTGTCTTTGTATTTCACTCTTCACTTACAGACCTTCAGGTTAAGAAATGTCATGACCATCACTGACAAAAGCTCTAAATTAAATGACTCAAACAAAATAAGATGGCATTCAATTATACACATCTTCATCCCTTCAAGAATCACCACAGCTACTGTAAAGTCATAATAGTTGATGTAGTTTATAAGGGAGTGTGGCAGAAGTGGAAGACAGGAGAGCACCTCACAGCAATTTCATTCAACAGGTTATTTTCCCAGGAATGGCAGTTAGTCTTAATGTGGAGAAATTAGAGTGTTCAGCGAGGTACAAGATGCTGCTTGGAGTTAGATGTCTTGCTGGTTCTTTTCAGTTGATCCTGCAGAGCAATAACAAATAAGCAAAAATGTGCATGCATTAAATCCAAGAAGGGAAAGAAAGTCTCACACTCTGAAATAAATAAAATACTGACTGTATCTCTCAGGGACAGAACATTTATTTTGTTTTATTTTCTGTGATTTCACTTTCATTTTTTCCCTTCTTTCTTCTTTTGCTGTCAGTTGTGTTGTCAGAAAGGCAGGCTCTTTATGTCAGCTACCTGAAGAGGACAAGACATTAGGGAAAAATACCTGAGTGTACTCCAATTCAGTGAAAGGAATCCTGAACTCTTCCCATCCTACTTGAAATAAATCTCTGGATATAAAAATTTCATTAAAAAACCCTAATGTTTCAAATCACTGGGGTAAGAGTAGCTATATTCTTCAAGTATGTTCTATTTTTTAACTTTTGTGGATATCCTGTGATTCTTTCTTTTTCTTTAATTAAGAGATTCCTTCCCATGAAAGGTACTACTGTAGTCCCAAGCTATTATGCTTCAGGCAGAACTACATTTTAGAAATAACTGTTTTCCCTGACATTCTTAAAAAGGAAAATTATCCCAGAATTTTTTTCTTAAGAATATTCACCTTTCTCTTTACATTATACCATCCTTATTTCTTATTTTTTCACTTTTCTCCAAAAAGAAATAAAACTGGCTTAAAATTGGATTTTGGTCTAATCTTCATGAAACAAACATATATATAAAAAATACATATGCCAACAGAAGCAGCAGTGTGTGCAGCAGTCTCTGGGTTCTGCTTTGGGAGCTCCTGGGGACAAGGTCCAGGATCATCAGGAAACACCTGGAAACCTTCTGAGAAACTTGAGATCTCCTGTTGCTGCCAGGTAAAGATGAGGTAAGGGGAACTACAGGGATGTGGGTCCAAGGAAGCTCTAGGAGCTTCTAGAGAGTATGACCACCTGCTCTTGATCTAGGGTACCAGGAGCCTTTATTGCAACTGACCTCTGATTAGGGACAGTCAAGCTCCCCTTAGCCAGTGCTTGGGAGAGGCCTATATATGAGCCAGACCCAGAGCACACCTCCTAGAGGTAGTCAAAGAGCTAATCAATGTTTAATTTTAAAGTACAGCTATCAGAGATTAGGTAGAGCTCTGTCACCTGGTGTGGTGCATTTCTGTATGAGAGAAGGGCAAAACCTCAACCTTTTGCAAGGGTACCCTAGCTAGCAATCAGTATAGGATCAAACTGGAGTACACTTCACATCTTTTGTTGCATGGACTTCAGGAATTATTATGCATCAGTAGCTCTCACAATAGATGATTATCATCAATGTTGATATTTTTCTATCTACCAGTTGAATGCAGATCTGTTACTTATCTACGCCTATCCACTTAAAATACTACAAACTTAAATGGAAGCTTTTTGTCATACTTTTGTTAATAATGTTTTTTTTTAAATTACTGTTGCTTTAATGGATAACTTTTAGAAACAACACAAAGTCATTTTTAATGTTACACTGCAATTGAAAGAAAAAGGGTAATTCTTTTTGCATTCTCAATGTTTCTGTTGTGCCGAGGCCACTGAATGCAATGGCACAAACAACGGTTGCTAAATCAGTTAAGCTATACTTGTTTTCTCACAGTGCCCATATGAACTGAAAATTGGTACTAACACCTGGGAAGAAATCTTTGAAAGCCATTTAGCCAGTTAGTTTACTGATAATTTGACTCTCTTAGATGGGCTGAAAAGCATTCTGTTGTCAAGGAGCAAGGATTTTCAAGGTTTGTTCAAGTAGGATACAGAACACAACTGTATCAGCACCATGACTACATATTACCAGCAGAAGTTATGCAACTGACTTAGAAACTTCTTGGAAATACTTTATTTTATGCAACAGTATAGAACACTTAGTAGTGTGAAGAATCTGAGGATAAATCTGTTTGTTTACAAGGTTGTGGGGTTTTTTTTGTTGTTTTGTTTTGTTTTTAAAGAGTAGCAAGTAAAGTTTAGAGTCTTGAGATGGTAGAACAAAATGTTATTTTCATTAATATACCAGTCTTTTTTGGAAGAAGGAAAATAATTATTCTGTAGTTCAAAATATCAGGAAATGTCAATGACAAGAATAACATTTTTTACTTTAAGACATAAATGGTTAAAATGAGATATGATCAATGTTCACTATATTTTCCGACTACTGAAACCTCTTTTACCTCAACTTCAAGTACTCAAGAATACTGGTAATTCTAAACTCGAGAAACACATCATGTTTCAGGCACATAAATTTTCTTAGTTATTTTTAGGAGATTTTCTCATCATGTCTAAGAACCAATGATACTTTATTCAGAATTTTCAGTTCTAATCTCTACTTTGGAACCTAAAACCTATGTGTCACAGCCCTGAACTCACAGGTGCCTAAATTCTGTAGTGGATTTTGCTTTTAGCAAATAGAGCAGTGAGTGTTCCATATGGAAAAAGTGAATTCCACAGATGAAGCTCATCTACTGCTCTGCCTTTCAGCTACACATAAAAGCTGTGAGAGTGTCTAACTGAAACATTCCCATCAATGCAGAGAAGGGAAATGTCAATATTAAGTTAAAAGGAACTGAATTTCACTTATAGTGAAAACAAAACAAGATATTTAAGTGGGAGAAGGTTCGATCAGCAATGCTTACATCTACATAATTTGATTAAAAACTGTTAGTTATGAAGAGACACAACCCAAAGAAGCTAATGTTTATAACTTGTTCTGTAAAAGTTAAAAGACCACGTCAAAGAAGTCTTCTCATGAGATCACATAAACATTATTTTGATGCTGTGACACCACACTGAAATGGTTATATCTGCCTTATAGGTGAAGATATTAAAACTTATAGCACAATGAGGAATACATCTACCTTGCAAAAAATATGATTGATATGCCCACTATGAATGTTGTTTTCCACTGAGCATCATTATTGATAACTACTTTGGACTGAAAATCAATAAACAAGTGTCATTTGGATACCAGTTCCATACAGTCTGATTTAAATGAAAAGAAAATGTAGATCTAGTATTTTGGCAAAACATCAATAAAAAATATCACATTTCTATCATCTTCACTCATTCACAAACTGAGAAAAAGATAATGGAAGGGAGGAGAGGTAATAGAATAGAATCTTTCATTATCTTAGTCCATTTATACTAGTATGTAAGTAATTAAAAATATCTAAACTCCAAGAAAAAAAATTTAGAAATAGAACTTCTTAAATTTATTTTAACAAACACCCAATAGTAATTGAATTACAAAAACTTTTAAAATAGTTCTTACAGAGATATTGTCAACTACCATTATTTAAACATATTCAGTAATGCCAGTATTTGTAGTGAGTAGAAATAAGTAATGAGAGAATAAGAAGCAATGCCACCTGAAGATAAAGATAGATTTCACAATCTTTTCTATTCAAAATTAGGAAATGTTTCTTAGAGCTTTTTTTTTTTTTTTTGCTTATTCCTGTTGTTATCATGGTTTTTAAATGCTTCTTAGAGGATGTGTATCTATAGGGTGGAAGGATATTTGAGAATGTATTGAATTTTATATTGAAATTTATTGAATGTATATACCAACTCTGAAAATTACATTGTTGCCCAAATAAAGTTTATTCCAATTCAGCAAATGGTATAGGAATAATGTTCATTGTAACCTAAGATATTAAGCTAGTATAACTAATACTTAATACAAAATTTGTGAGACTGAACTTTCTGCTTAAATGTTAAACTGTTTTGGAGGCAGAAACATTGACTGAGGGAAAATAATCCACAGACTTCAAGCCTCAGGCTTTGTATAACGCTCTAAACCAAACTCAGTTAAAGTTCTTTTCTGGAACTGCAAAGTTTCCCAATCTCATTAAAGCAACTGTGAATGTGGTATGTCACACTTGAAAAATATGGTGCATATTGATACAAGGATTTAGGTCCAATGCTCATTAAAAGCAGGATGATTACCTTAAATAGTTGGCAATGAAACCATGAAATCCACAAACTGTGATATTTATAATGTTAGCATTGGATTTGGAGCCTTTCCTGATTCTCTTAGGCCATTGGTTCATCAAATATCTTCATCACAAACTAACTGCTTGAACACAGACCTCAGAATAATACTGATCTTGTTATACTGTGCATATTGGATTTAAAGGGCAAGAAGCAACATAAATCATTGCAGAAGCTAGATGAAGCTGAGAAATTTTTATGTTGTTATTCCTTTCTTTTGGTCAAAATAATAATAATAAAAAAGAATTAACAGTACATTAACCTTCTACAGTTCAATATTAACACTGCTTCCAAAATGCTGGTGAATGCTAATAGAATAGGAGCTGGTAAGAGAGCCTGAACAATTCTGTGTGCTTCAGGTGATGTTTGTCTGTGAATGTGCATCAAACAATTAACAAACTCAGTACATTAAGTAGGGATAATTAAATAATCATTAATTCATAAATAAATAAAGGTTTTTACATTAACTAGCCTTCATACATATTTGACCTTGATTACATTCAAGATAGTGCAGTCTCCAGGCTGTGACATAGGGTAAAACACATTTCCTTCCATTTGCCTTTAGGGTTAACAATATTTTCAAAGAGGAATGGTGAAATAAAGTACTTGTACGGCATGTAAATATTGCTAAGAATGAAAAATGAAATTACAAATTCAGCTTTTGTTTTATCATTTGTTTCAACATTCAGGGGTTATAGCGCCTAGTTTCACAAATCACTGAGTATTTATTATAATTCCCACTGACCTATATGGGAGGTGTGAATGCACCTCATCTTGTAGAATTAGGTTTAAACAGTTCCTCTTGTCTCTAGGTCATGTATCTCTATTTAAAAATGGATATTTACTTATAAAAAAAGACTGTGAGACACAAAAAGATTTGCCCCAGGTAGAAGCAGCTGCAGTATTGTGGAGGAAGTAATCATGTTCATAAAATGTCCCTGTGGGCTCTAGAGCAAGGGTGCAACACTTCATCTAAAGAACACCAGTCATTAGGCTCATCTCTTTCTATGCCATACTTGTTCTTTAAGTAGAAGATTATAATCATAGCACTTTGTTAATTTGATACTTCTCTTTGGAATTTTAAATGTGAAAATAATGTAAAAAATTGCAGGCTGTTGTTGTATCACACATATTTCAGAAAATAAAGTATTTTAAGCTATGGTGGTATCCTTTGTCACCATTGAATCTCTAGTCACTGTTTTTGTTTTGTTATACTTTCTTTTTTCTTGCTTGGAATCATTTAATACATTTTCAGTTTCCTACTTCTTTTTTCCCAACAGTCTGTGAGTTCACACATTTAATTTCTGGATCAGCTCATATGTAATATGTCTTCAAATATGGAATTTAAATATTTTCCAAAAATTAATTGAAGTCTGGCCTTTCATATTTCATTGGTAATCTTTTCATTTGTGATGTTCAAATGCTGGTAGCTTCTTTCTTTGTTGGTCATGCCTCTGTAAATGCTTGACAAGATAAGGTGTGCATTCAGAAATTCTGAAGGTGAAATCAGATTTTTCCTATAAGGATACAGCTATTATGAAGTAGGTAACTAAGGAAGAATTCATCTTTGACATCAGTGACATGAGTCAGATCTGCCTCTTTTTCACTTTAACAGTACCTTTTGTTGTAAAGTGACATCCAATATTGTATGAGTAGTTTGATTCACCGCTGAAAATATTAAAATGGATGTATTTATAAAAGTGCCATGGATTGCTCATTCATGTCAGCATTTAGTTTTCAGCAAATCTGCAGCCCTACAACAATGAACAAGACCATTTATCTAATTAAATTAAATATCTCTCTTAAATGTTTCCTTGTACAAAACACATTTCAGCACTATGAAAGGTCCCACCCAGGATATGTACCCCACAAGGTACGTGGGATGCACCTCAACCAACTTAGCAGTACACAGCACAGACATTACATTTACACTGTTCTCCCTAGACTTCATTAGTGACTGTCAATCTGTCAATTGAGAGAAATAGTGTCTTTTAGAGTACTATTTGTCCGACCTATTTTAGGCATCTATTTTACGGCAAGATGAATCGTCTTATACAAGTAGCTGTTTTTCTCCATTGACGAGAAAGAGCCTTTGATGATCAACCTACACAGTAGCTGTCTACATTTGGTCAGAATACCACCCAGCATACCTCTGTGGCAAAATGAAGTGTCATACAAGAGGCTGAGAGTAGGTCCAGATGAGCTAGTTCCTATCATGAGTAATATAAGTAGCACAGTTAAAGAAGCAGTGTCTATTAGCTGGAGTATGCAATAACACTCTAATACGGCTAAATTATCTTCAAAACCTGAAGCCTGCTAATTCAGAACTAGCATAATATTTTTTACAACACTTCATTATGCCATGTAAAACTACTCACATAATACACCACATATGAAAAAAAGTATGAAAACCAGATAAGTTCTAAAGAAATGTTTTATTTACCTATACCATTAGGGGGCAAAAAAAGAAAGAAACATAAAAATAAAACAAGTATTTTAAAACAAGTTCATCCTGATACAGCAGTTAGACCTGTAATTCCATCAAATTTCTGCTACTTGAAATCTACTTTGTATAAGAATAGTTTAGGTTCTTGTTTCAAACCTTTACTTATTAAGGTATTGTGTTAGACTTATATTAAAATCCAGGCACTTATTGTGCTTGAATTTTAATATAAGCAAAGATACATGATCAAGCAGTATGGTTAACATTCTTCCATGGAATGAGTTGACATTAGCTATAACCAGATAAAAGATAATATTGTTGTAGGGGCAGTCTCTTGTTCTCATTGTAATTTCCTGAAAATTGAAAGCTTCTTTTTAAAAATAGAATAATAAATTAGCTGTTTTTTCATCTGCCAAAATTCATTCAGTTAATACAAGACTGACACCTGTTCATGATTTAATATTATAGTCTTGAAGAAACTATCTTCAGGCAAAGGGAAATTTCAACAAAGATGTCAACAGCTGTTCCAAGACAGATAAAAATATGAACCTTGAAGTCTGCTGAGTTCCATTAAATCTCATATCATGAATGAATTTTTATTTTATTTTATTTTATACCTTCTTTAAAAAGGCAGGCTTCGGTGAAAATTATAGATTATCATAACTATACTGATCAAGATTATTCCTGGAATTAAATGATAACTACGAGAGAAGGAAAGAATTCTCTACTTAACAAACTTCAGTAATTTTAATAAATCATACTGAGCATGTTAAGGAAATTTTCCATTTGTGAGCATAAGTATCACTGTATTTGGATCTGACTGAAGTTCCCTCTCTCCCAATGTATTCTTTCTTACTCTCTCAGGTTGACTAATAGTTCTTGTTTTGGAGAAGAGAGATACATATTTTTTTAAAAAAAAAAAAGTGAACACGGTGTTAAATGAATTAATTCTAAGACCTTTCAAATCATTGTGCAAAACTGATTTTAGATATGATATGATATACTACATGAAATGTTAATTTCTTCTTACCTTCTTTTTATTTTTTATCTTGATAATTTCATTGTTTGCTTCTATGTTTATATTAAAGAGATAAGAAATAATAATTCCTTATTTACATTCTCTTCAAAATTTTTGCTTCTACAGACTTCTGGTAAACCTCATCAGTTATTTTCTTCCAATCTAAAAACCTGTTAAATATCATTTCTGATGGAAGTAATTCCTTACCTCTGATGCTTTTTAAAATGGGAAGAATAAATCCACAAGATGTGAACAAACAACAGTTTAAGACAAGATATAGTAACATTTTCTGGTTTAGTTTAACTTCCTTTGCTAATCTGTGCTAGCATGTTTTCTGTCTTTTTTATTGGAAGTGAGCACTGACCTAAGGATTTCAAATAATTCCTCACTGTGATTCCAAGACCTCTTTCCTGAGCATTAATGACTAGTCTAGCATAGCCCTGGGCAACCCATTATGTTTTTCATTCTGCCAGGAATTGAGACCGATTTTCCTAAAACTTTGTGTTGTATTTGTTGGCATTTAACTTCACAAGTAATTTTATTGTCTAGTTGCTCAGTTTTCCTACAGCTCTTTTATAATGTGCTTGCTTGCTCTTTTTCTAGGGCATGTTGACATTGTATAACACAATTTTGCGTATTTATTGAGCTACCTCTGTATCACTTCAGCCAGCCACATTTTTGAACTTTCTGGTTCCAAAGGTAGATTATTTATGTCTGTCTCTGTTTTAGCCTAGTGTTGGTACATGACTAGGTCTAAAACCTAGGCATTTACGTTAAACTAAGTAGTGGAATATGTCTCCTTTTCAATGGATTCCTTACAGTGGATTTTCTGTCTCCTTTTAATGAATTTCACAATGCAATATATTGTATCCTAACATAAGGTTTTAGGGCAAGTAGGGTAAGTTGCTCTTTAATGACACTTTTCTCACTCCATTAATTATAAAGAAATGCTAGAAAAATATTCTAAGTTAGATTAAGATCATAAATGTCTAAAGAGTAATGAATCCCAACTTTAGTACCAGCTAGTTACTGATACTCCGTTTCACCTGAACATGTTCAATGGGGTTTAGAAAAGGTCATGAAAAAGATGTCAGAGGCATTATGGTTTACCTGTCATTCTGCAAAGAACCACCTGGGACCCTAATATCTCTGTCTCACAAGAGGCATCTTGAAGCTTTTTCCTTCCTCCTGTACTCCAGAAGTTATGATGTTTGTCTGAAGGAGAGTCACAATGCTTGATCCTGTTATGGTAGTTTCCTAAATGAGGAACCCACTACACTGAGGATGGCCCTTCAAATCCAAGCATAATTCAAAATATTAAGACAGGCTATAATTGCAGGTTAAAAGGGTTTTTCACAGGTTTTAAAAAATATTTTAAAAATTGCAAAGCTAGTAATACTTCCTTTTGTGTCAATGCACTGTCTAGTCTATTAAACCTTAGTCAAGCCTCAGAGCTCCAAGCTTTTTGAAGCAGTACTTAAAGCCACTTTTAACGGCACTGCTTTCTCTAAAGCTTATCAGTGCAGTAGGTGTTCTTACACAAAACAGATTCCTGACATTTAGTTATTCTTTCCTTCATCTATTCTTTGGTCAATATTCTATCTTTGTCAAAGTAATTTTCATCTCATCAGTCTGCTTTTGTCACCACTTTAACAGTGATTTTTACATGTCTTTTTTAAACCTTATTCTTCATTTTATCTGTTACATATATAAAATACAGAACCACATTTGGAATAAATTAAATTTTTCAAGTCTCTGATGAGTTGTGAAGGAGTTAGGCATCTGAATGATGCAAGTAGGCAAAAGGTTAGCTTTGCTACAGGCTTTATAAATTATGTAGAAGAACTTTACAATTCCTACAGGACCTGTTATAATCCTTCAAGATGTTTTAAGTGTTTATTGAGATAAAAATAAGATATGGAGGTGGGAGTTCCTTTGCTCCCAGCATTCATAGAAATCATATTTAGTAATACCTATTTCTGAAATGGATTTGGGGAAAAAAAAAAAGACAACCACAACTAAACCAAAGGTATTCTCACTTGAGTAATTAGTATTTAGTTCAAAGGATAGATACAACTGACATTTTGAGAGTCCAGTTCTTGTCTTGGAAGAGTTAACAAGCATCATTCCCTGCCCACCAAGAACCACAAAAGAAATACAAATTTATTTTTTATGCATTTCAATTATTGAAAAAATGTACAAGATTTAGTTGCCTAAACATCAATATCATCTTAGGTAATAGAGGATATTCTTGAATGCAATTATTGCTCCAAAATCTATTAAATTCTGTGTCATACCTGCCAACACAATGCAGATGTCTATGATACCTTAGGGTACCTCAAAATGGTGTCAGGCACCTATGTTTAGACACCTTACTTCTTTTCAAAAATATAAATTCAACAATGGGCAAAGAAGCCATTTGAATTCATAATCTCAAAAAAATACATATTAGCTCATTCGCTGTCTTTGAACTGAAGTGTAGGGTCCACATGATTTCAGTTAAAATAAATGTAGTCCACTGATGAACGCTTCTGAAATTCTCACTCTTGGAAAAGAAGGTACATTTTTAAAGGGCCTATCATAATGGGGAGTATTTGTTGGCGGTGTGCTTCCCCTGCCCTGCGTAAGCGATGACCACCAGTGGGGGTCGTTGTGGCTGGGGCGGCCGTAGG
>NW_008795138.1:5362466-5365314 GCF_000699145.1 Aptenodytes forsteri | reverse complement strand
TATAAAGGATTGATTGCGCATATATAATCCTTTAGACATAAACCGTTGACCAAGACTGGGACTAGGATTGGATCCAGCCGCACCTAGACTCCTCCCTGAGAAGGAGTTTAGAAAGCAAGGGGGTCCTTTCTGAACCTCACGACTCAATGGGAGGGTCTCCCTGACAGTTTTGTCTGACCCTGTCCTCTATGCAGTAAATAATCAAGTGTACCTTGCCATCGAATCTTGTTCACTGTCGCATTTACCATTGAACTTTGTTAACTCACACTTTAACTCACTGTTTTCTATCAATAAAGTATTGTTGCTTCTCTCTTACGAGTGAAGTGCAGTCTCACTCCATCAGCGACAGTATTATACCTGTAACTCATTGATCTGCATTACTAAATAGAATGCATGCTGATTATTTCTGCTAACTAACTCATTCCCTATTAACAGCTGTTGGGAGCATGCAGTGAAATGTTCCAGACTAACAAAGCCCTTGAACTGCATTTTCCATCTGTTTATCACTGTCTTCCAAAACACAACTATTTTTTATTCTCCTAGAATATCTGAGAATCCAGTTCTCCTTTATGCTTGTTAAGAGCTGTAGATTGCACTTTAGAGGAGGATTGTAAGTGGTGAGGACTGCACTCACGGGACTCATTACTGTCAAGTGAAGTAAACTAAGGGTAGGTGTTGAATGGCAGTGGCAGGACAGAAAGATCAAGGATAAGTCACAAAATGCTAAGCTGTTGGTAACAGGAAAGACCTTAATTTGGAAAAATCCTTGTGTGTTTTTTTTTTTCAACCCTGTTTTCTCTGTACTTCACATTCACAATCTCTAAGGTTTCAGCTGTCCATGGAGACAAACGATCATCCATCTGGGAAGAAAGACTCACTGCATGAACTTCCATGAAACATTTTTTTTTTCTTCTTCTGTTGATCTCTGTGATCTAAACTAAAAGTCACTTCTAATTTGCCTGTTTGTGGTCAGTGTAGAGAAAAAGGTAATGCATTTAAAAGAAATACGTGTGCCTGTATTGATTTGTATTTGACTACACTTCATGTCTAGTTCTTAGCACAATTTATAAGCACATTTAAATGAAGTACTTCTCCTGAGTTTGCATTAACATTCAGTGAAAATGGCTGTGACATGCATTATTTTGCATTTTCTGTATTGCAGTTGGGCTGTGCAAGGGCTGAGCAAATGCTGATAATTCACATGATGATTCCCCAGATTGTTTTAGGAGGTTTTGAGAAATCAATCCCCTACAAAGCTAAGCCATAAGTAAGATAATTTGGTTTTGAACATTCCCCCCACCAGGCCCAAATCACACAAGCACTTAAAAAGTGTTATTCTAGAACTGTATATTATTGGTATATTAAGTCCAAAGTTATGGCTGAAAGATATAATATTATGGAAAAGCTCTAGCTTTGTAACTAAGGACAAGTTATTTTTGCAGAAATTAAATAAAAATGTTGAAATTACATTAATTTGAAGGGAAGGGTTGTTTGTTTTAGTTTTTAAGTAAAAACTAAAGGCAGAAAGCAGAAAAAAGATACAAAATAAACATAACAATATTTTCAGGTAAGAAATATGACAGAAGTGATAACTAACTGCAAATGGAGCAGTAACTCTGAAATTTGACTGACTTTGTTACAAATATCAAAGGAAAAGCTCATACTCAGACATCAACACATATTCTTTTACATTCATTTCCATTGCATTCCCATATGCACTATTTCCATATATATTCTCAGACTGAAGATCTCAGCTTAAACAACTGAGGAGATATATGAAATATATGCATATAGATGTGAATGTACATCTGTTACTCTGAAAGAAAATTTTTAATTCAGGAGAGAAAAAAGTTTTTCAAAGCTGAATGAGAAACAGCCACACCATCGAGCAGTAGGTCTGTTCTTCACACAGCACTGAAGCTGCTGGAATTACATGAGTAAGTCTTTCTCTTCTCTATGGAAATTTATATTTAGGCATTAGTTTAAAGGAGTGTGGTGGGTTGGCCTTGGCTGGCCACCACGTGGCCACCAAGCCTCTCTATCACTACCCCTCCATCCACAGGACAGGGGGGGAAATATAGGACAAAAAGATTATAGGCTGAGGTAAGGACAGGGAGGTGACTTACCAAGTACCATCATGGACAAAATAGACTCGACTCGGGGAAATTAATTTAATTTATTGCCATTTAATTGTGACAGAATAGGATAGTGAGAAATAAGAACAAAACTAAAACCAGCTTCCCCCCACACCTCCCGTCTTCCCAGGCTCAACTTCACTTCTGACTCCTCCATCTCCTCCCCCACGCCAAGCAGCGCAGGGCGGTGCGGAATGGGGCTTGTGGTTAGTTCATAACACTTTGTCTCTGCCAGTCTCAGAGGTGTTACCAGTGTTCCTGATTGGCTCATCTTTGTCCAGCAGTGGGTCCATCTTGGAGGCAGTTGAAAATGGCTCTGTCCAACATGAAGACAGCGTCTGGCAGCTTCTCACAGAAGTCACCCCTGCAGAACACATCCCCCCCCACCCCCACCCCAAATCTGGGGTTTGGTACCTGTACTGCTTTACGTAAACCCAGTACAAGGTGGTATTCTTCCTGACAACAAATTTACCTTCCCCAACAAGAAAAACTCATGTCTATAATAAACACATCCCCCCCCACCCCCACCCCAAATCTGGGGTTTGGTACCTGTACTGCTTTACGTAAACCCAGTACAAGGTGGTATTCTTCCTGACAACAAATTTACCTTCCCCAACAAGAAAAACTCATGTCTATAATAAAAAATTATAGAATCATAGAATCATTAAGGTTGGAAAAGACCTCTAAGATCATCGAGTCCAACTGTCAACCCA
>NW_008795138.1:5355071-5359028 GCF_000699145.1 Aptenodytes forsteri | reverse complement strand
TGCCTCAGGGACGGTAGGGTGCGGCTCCACCAATCTATCTCCCTCTCACACTCCCGGATACTCCTCAACCTTTCCACCTCCTCCTTCAGCTCTGCCACCAGGCCGAGCAGATCATCCACCTGGTCACACCGCACACAGGTGGTGACTCTGCTGCCCTCCGGTACAGCTGACAGTCTTAGGCACTCCCTGCAGCCAGAGACCTGGACAGCTGTACGCTTGCGTGAGGGCTCCGTCTGGGTCGCCACATTCCTTCTGGCGACGGCTTTTGGCCAAGTGGAAACCATATGTTGTCAGCTCTTCTGGGAAGGCGACGATTACCAGTTGAGTTGGCCTCTAGAGCCAGGAGGGGGACTGCGCCTTACCCTCTCACTCCCTGCGTTTTTGCCTTCACGGATTTTGCCGTGGTTTTTTGCGTGGTTACCGCTTCAGGAAGGGCCCCCCGGCACGATCCTCCGCTCCGAGCCCTTCGCCTCAGTAGCTTCAAGGCGAAGCCTCAAATATTGTTGATAAAGGCATTAAAAATGGCTGAAACATATATTTGCACAGTAATAACATGTCTATAGTAGAGCTATATAAAGACATAGCTTCAGGGGATTGCATCTGTCCTGAACAGCAGGAATGATTTTTACATGTCTCAACTTCAGTATGTCAATGTTTCTTCTTTTTTGATTATATTGAAACAGTAGCTAGTGCAGATAGCTAGCAATGGCAATATTACTCTCAAGATTGAGAAAACAAAATATCTGAATACTTATCCAAATATACTCCTAAGCGGGGTCTTGGAAAATGTCAGTTATATAGCATTTAATGTTACAGTTTAATGAAGAAGGTCTCGTTCCCTCTGATCTCAGTAAGTAAGTATTACTAGCCGGGACACAACCCATAAATTAGCATCATCTCCTGCATGCAGTTATAGAACCACAGGGTGATCCATCTTGGAAGGGACTTGAGAAGGTCACTAGACCAGCCTCCTGTTCAACACAAGGTCACATAGGAGGCCAGACTATGTTGCTCAAGGCTTTATCCTTTCAGGTGTTTGTAAGGGTATGTGGAGGGAGAGCATGTCTGCTCCCTTAAGATTATCTGACTAAGGATCTTGTCAAATGGGATGATAAAGAAAAGGGGGAGGCAATAAATAAAAACATACAGAGATGTAGACCTTATAGACAAACAATAATGGAAACAATGACAAGAAACAAACCTTGTCAGTCACAATAATTGATGGGATATTAAAAAACTCCAGGCACAGGTCTGGAGAGGACCACCTGGACTTTGTAGCTGGTAAGAAGGGGGAGCAAGAGGAACATAAGTAGTTGGATATTGCAAGGGGATTGGTAAGCCTACGCAAATTAATAGGTAAATATGCAGGGGAAGGAAACTGGGGAGGAGCAAAGGGGGAACAAACAGAAAGGGGTATAAAAGGGGCCATTCACACGTAAAATTGGGTTTGTCAGTACGCTTGTCTGATCGGGCTGAGCTCTGTGCTTGATCACTGCAGCCTGTCCTGTCTTATTAAATCTTTTCTTAACTATTTCTGCATAGTCTCACTCTCTATTCCATATGTGTGTGAGTGCTGCAAGGACTAAGTGCCAGCTACTGGGGACTGGTTGGAGTCAGACCAGTGGGAGCTCCTGGTCTGTGGTATCACCTACTGGAGCCAATGGGGTGTCAGTATCAGCTACTGGAGTAAGTGGGGCTCTTTAACCTCCAGCCACTGGAGCAGGAATGTTGTGTGTCCCAAAAACCAGCTACTGGGGGTAATGGGGTGAGTAAGGCAAGTGAGGGGTTCCATGTTGGTGGCTGGAGCAGGACCGTGGGTCACAGCCCGTGTACCTGGTGCCAGCTGCTGGGGGAGCAAGTGTCTGTACCTTCCTCAAACCGTGTGTGTGTGGGGTGTGCCTGTGTATTCTCTGGAAAACTTCAAGCTGGACCAGTTGGTGATAAGGAGGCCTTAGGTATGGACCAGACTATCAGGTGATTGGAGGGTCAGTGTTGGTACACCTAGAGGGATTTGCGAATGCAGAGTGCTTGTGGAACAATTGTGTGAGTGCTGTGTATTAGCAGTGAGCACCCAGATGGACCAGCTGGCAAGTTGGGGACCCGTGGGGTGGGTAAGAGGGGCTGAGATCTGGGCAGGGGTGCTGGGCAGACAGAGGGGCCGTGCTGGTGCTTGGAGGATCCGCAAATGTGCATGTGCTTGTGAACCTGAAGAGTGTCATGTGTGTGCTGCACTAGTGACCTTCTGCTTCTGCCAGCCCAAGAGGAGGAGCGACATGGCTGTCTGGGCTTGTGTCTGATGTGAGTTCTGTCTGCGGGTGCTGTTGAAGGCAGCACCTTCTCTGTGGCCGTCTGTGTGACCAGCCCTGATGGTGTCCTCTGTGTGCATGTGTGTGTGTCTCTTGAGCACATGCTCAGCTTTGCTACTGGTTGAACCTGCAAACAGGAAATGGGCAACCGCATCCCTCAGCCTAGAAGGGAGACCCAAGGTGCACTGGGCTTGGTGTATCTCGGTGCATTCCTGGGCCTAGAGCTACTCAAGGCAGTGTCGACCTATAACATCCCTTAACAGCCTTTAAAACCTCTAAGGATAGAGATTGTACAGCCTCTTTGATCAAAGTTTTCAAATACTTTACTATCCTCGTGGTCAAAAAAAGGTTTTCCTTATACAAAGTTTGAATCTCTCATTTCAGTTTACAACCACCACCTGTGATTTTCCCACTGCAGACCTCAATAAGGCAACAACTCACACCTCATAGGTCTGCCATTGCATTTGTATTCTGGAGAGCTGATATAGACTCCAGTTTTCAAAATCTTGTTTCCCTCATTTATAGTCTTTGAAGCAATGATATATCCTCGGCTCCAAAGATGGTGTAATTGTGTCTTCTGAAGTATCAAACTGAAGTTACAGCCTACTGCTGGGAAACAGAAGACTTTGCAAAATGAGTATTGGTTCTGCCATGTACTACTGTTCTTTTCTTCCCATAACTGCCTTCCCAGGGTTGGTATCTTCTCACAACGTTTGATCTATGGTTTGGCATCTCATAGAACACAGAAGCCTGAAAGGATTTTTACACAAACTAGCTTCAATTGTCTGCTTAAGACACTTATGATAGAAGTGTCCTTACTGTCTTTATATATACTTTACACATCTTTTACACATCTTTACATGTCCTTTACACATTTTTAAGAGAGAGAGAGATAGATTGTCACATTGCCTTTACATCTTGATTAACACTTCTGCTGTAGGTAAAGCTGTCAACAAGAAAATGAGTAGAAGATTTGTCGTATCTGTTACCTAGCAATCAAGAGGATGAATAATCACAAAGAAGGAATAAAATTACAGATATAAAAAAGAAAATGGAAGGACAAATGCTAAAATGTACCAAAGCAAAAAACTTGACAAGATATCTTTCCACTGAATAATGCATGTCTGGCATTTCTATTTTCATTTGAAGAAACATAATATAGAACAAAATACAATCCCTTGTCAGCCAGAAATAAAATTTTAAGGGAAGTGAAAGAAAGGCCTGAATACTTGGCTGAACATGTTTACTAGATTATTTCTGATTTGAGTGGGATGAAACATGAAGTTTCCAATTGAGTAGAATTTTAATATTTTGAGAATTCTAATTCTAATTCTAATTCTTAATCACTAACATGGAACTAATATTCCATAGTTAGGCAAATAAATTTGGCTGGGGTAGAGTTAATTTTCTTCCTAGTAGCTGGTACAGTGCTGTGTTTTGGATTTAGGATGAGAATAATGTTGATAACACACCGATGTTTAACTAAAACATTGCTAAGCAGTGCTTACACTAGTCAAGGACTTTCAGCTCCCCATGCTCTACTGACTGAGAAGGCTGGAGGGGCACAAGAAGCTGGGAGGGGGCACAGCCAGGACAGCTGACCCAAACTGGCCAAAGGGACATTCCATACCATGTGACGTCATGCTCAGTA
>NW_008795138.1:5339898-5354929 GCF_000699145.1 Aptenodytes forsteri | reverse complement strand
TGGGGGGGCAGGGAGTAAGCGAATGGCTGTGTGGTGTTTGGCTGCCTGCCGGGTTAAACTACAACAAGAGGAGAACTTAAGTAGTTTTTTACTTTAATTTCTGGAATACTGGCATTCTAGATTGTATTTATTTCTTGAAGGAGGCCACCCCTGGGAGGGAATGGGTGACTCATATTTTAGAGAAGGGTCGTCTAATGCTCTTCAGGCTTTTTTATCCTCTAGGGTAAGTCTGACTCTTGGTTGTATGAAACCTGAAACAATTTTTTATGAGAAAGATGGTAATAATGATACAACTACCACTTAAATAAGAATAATTTTATTTATTTAGAAATTAAGAATTTTAACATTTTCATTGAAAAATTTAATTAGGCACTAACAGCATATGGGAGCAAAATCCTGTGTTTGTCTGAAGGCAGATCATGATCATTACACTTACGTGCCAGCTGCATAGGTGCCTTTATGTGGTGTGTCTGGGGTTTTAGTATGTACTTCTTTGATGTATTTTTTTCTGAATGACCTTCTGATATTATTTTGAATAGCAGTATCCTATTGGCCACCTATTAAATAACACTGTCTGCAGAGCTTACACGAGGTAAGATACACCTTTTTAAATGGTTATAATCAGGTGATAGGAATCCCCTCCTAAGGATCCAGGCAAGAATGATAGAGTGACCGCAGTATAATATTGAATACTAGCAATATAGTTTCATGATATTTGTACTTCTTTTTATGCTATTGTTATTTTTAAATTATATTTTAAAACACTGGGGTTTTTTTCAGGAGTTTATTCCTGACCTGAGTTAAAATACTACATGTCCAAAACTGGTGAAACAGAAGATGTTAAAATGTCTTTAGCTTCTTTATATGACAAGATATAAAGAAGAATGTTTCAGGGTGACGGAACAGAAAAATCACTCTTCCCTCCCCTCCCCCCCAATGGTTAGCTATCTCAAAGCACAAAAAATAGTAATACTGTTCCCTGAACTACTGATCAAGAATGATATCAAGTGTAGGCAAGAAGAAACAGAGAACAAGAAAAATTGCAAGATGTCTGCAGAGTGTGCTTCTAGAGTTCCAGATTTTTGTAATTTGGTTGAGTCACCTCAGTTGTAAAGAAAATAAAATATGATTTTCTGTAAATAGTTTTAGAGGCTTTCTGAAATTAAGCTCTTCAAATTATTCCATATGAATGTTATATAATCTAAATTCCTGGTCTGTATGAAGTAATGAGGTAACACTAAACTATTTATTAATGGTATCTCTCTCTTAGGTACTACTAATCAGAGCTAGGAAAAAAAGAAAAAAAATTTCTGTATTTAAAAAAAAACCCTACACATTTAAACAAATAATCTAAAAATATCAACTACTCACAAGTAGGTGAGAGAACAGATTGTTTGGGTTTTTTTAATTTAAGCTAGTTATACATAGTGTATTTAAAGCATTTAAGGCAGATAACTTTTTAGGTAAAAAAGATAAAGTTCTTTTTCTAACATTAAAATGCTATGGATATACAGTAAATTAGAAGTCATTAGACAAAAGGCTCAAGTAATGACTCAAAAAACAACAAACATAATTTTATTTACATGGATTGCTAAATTTCTTGAAAAAAAACCCAAAACAAACCAAAAATGTTCCAAAGAAAAAAATGAGTACTTTTACTCAGTTTTTAACAAGTTATTTCACGACTCCTTGACTAATTTAAAGTTTACATCTTCATGCTTTTCTGTTACTGATTAGACACTTCAAGAATAACAGAACAAAGATTTTAAGTTAACAGTTAAATTCATTATTTTGACATGTTCTTAATTTCCGTGGCTTTTGCAGTTGTGTAAAAGTCACCACTTAGGAAATGGAAGTCAAATTTAGGTTGATCTTTTTTTCCATCCTCTTTTCTTCTTTTTTTCAAAACCTGATTTTTGGCTAGAGTTTCCAGTGATGAATAGCTGTCCCTGACCATAAATGTACTCTGTACATAGTCACACACTATTCATGCTATAAAAATAAGTAAATTAATTTAAAAATTCCCTCCTTTTTGTACAAAGGAAAATTGAGATATAATAAGATAAAATTAATGAAATTTATCTTAATTAAAAAATGAAAAATAAAAAAATGACTGCATAATTTATTTAACAGAAGTAGTCATTATGATATCTCCTTTTGGATCTTAATACACAAAATCTTCTGCTGGATGATGTTCACATAGTATACATATATTGGGAAAATCATATTCAATTTGTCAACTTTGTCAAGCTTATTTTTATATACTGGATGCATCTATTAAACCAGATAACAGTTTTATTCACATTTAAACAACTAACATTTGAACTTAAATTGTATTCCAGACAATAGCAGATGTCAAAGAGAGACAGTTAATTATTGGATAACAGTAAAATGGATGTTTGCTTGCGTTTTCTTTCTCTTCTTGTCAGAACAACTCTGTGGAGGTTTGAGGTTCTGAAAATGCTTTGACACCATGTTTTTTGATTGATAAACAGTCATGGAAGCCTGTGAAGAAAATTAAAGATGTCTTGTCAAGCTACTTTTCATCATGGCAATGACATTTTACATTTTTTACAGTATTTTTCTCTTTCTTTTTTTTTCTCCTTCTCTCTCTCCTTCCCCTCTTTCCATTAATACATGCATGCTTGAAAAGTATATAGAAATTATACATAGTTTAAGAAATGAAAGATGTTGGTGTATATAAGTACTTTAATATTACCGTGACATATTACATTTGTGCATTTGTATTGATTTTTTTTCATCTTCTCTCACTATGTATATTGGTATCTCACAATGTATTGATTCAAATGATAATTCTTTTTGATAAGTCTAATTAATAAATGAAGTGCTATATAACCCTGAAGGATTTAGTACCAATTAATTAATTTTACACAGGGAACACTTAAGTAGTTGACAATCAAGAAAGGCCTTTTTTAAAAGTATATATTATAAGGTTTTTTTGTATGTGTTTACCAGTATGTCATGTAATGCAATCAGCAAATGAATACTGATGATTCACTTCAAAGTTGAATATTTAGCTATTAATTTTCAGCAGTTTGAACTCAGTAACGCTGCAAAATGGTTTGAAGCTTTGGATCTTTTCTTTATGTTGGAAATGGAATGTGACACCACTTATGGTATCTATATTCTAAACAATATATAAGCATGGTAACTAAATGGTTCCTTTTGGCCTTTATCCTGTGGGCAGCATCTAACTCTGAGCAGCATAAAAATTTTACTGAAAATGGTAAAAGTGAGTGGAAAAATCGCTGATTAATAGTTCTCTAAATTTTAAGATAAATTGCTTGTGTAATCAATATTTTTATCTTAACCACTGTATTTATTAAAATTAAAAAAAGTATAAAATAATAATCCTCAAAAAAAAACAAAAACTTTAAGTCTTTGAGTTGTTAGAAAAATCACCCCAACTGTTTCTTGTTAAGAAAGTTCTCTGAGGATAAGAACCTTTTGTAAATGCACAAATAGGCAGAAAGTTCACAAAACACTGCTGCATAAAGGCACATTTTCTAACAATACAAACAAAGAGAATACTACTTATGAAAGCACAGACTTTTCTATTATCACATAAGAACATTGCTCACTTGCGGGACTAAAACTGTACATTTTCTTTTTGAAGAGTATGCTCTTCTCTTATTATTTAGGTTCTAGATATCTTCAAGAATATATTTTAAAAACATTTATCTAAAACTGTGCCAGAGTTTTGAGCACATATTCATTCATTTAAATAAACTTCTACTGAATGTGTGCCACCTAAGTTTTGCCTGTATCTTTACAGGCACTACCATGTAACTTGAGTCAGATTCCCCATTGATTTTCCTCAGTGGCTGCAAGTCAATCTCTGAAAAGAGCAAAATGATTTTCACTTAGTGTAGTGATGTAATTTATAGAGCAATCAAAATAAATTGTTAAAACTGGACAATTTTTTGGCCTCAGATTTGAATGTGCTTTAATCAGCTGAGGCATCTGTGTTAAAATACAGTCACTCTCTGTAATCAATGAAGAGAAATATGTTTACTTGGACAGTTCTACTGTTCCTGAGTGAATTGAATCTCCCACTCAAAGTGTCAGTCTGCTGAAATTGATATTGTGAACACCAAGGCTATTTTAGAAAACTGGGTCCCACCAGGGGGAAAAATAATGTAATTTGTTTGTTTTCACACTATTTGCATTAAAATGTTGGTTTGGCTATTCTGAATAATGCAAATTTATTTCACATTAAAGGTCCAATAACAAGATATTTCAAAAAGCAACCACTACTGACAAGCTTTAATAATTACCGTGACATTTTTTTTTTTTTTTTTTTTTTATTTTGTGCAAGGCATCAAATTTAACACAGATGTGCCTTGCAAATTCAAATGATCCAACAGACGCCAAGTATTTCAAGTTTAGGAAAGAAATGGTGGAAGCTTTTCTGTTTTAAGAAACCAAATTCATCTGCAATGTGTGGTGATTAGACTTGCAAACAGTTCCAGTCTTTTCCCAGCTTAGAAAGCACTTTATAAGGTTGCCTGACAGGCCCCAGAAGAACCTGTCCCAAGGAAAGACAACAGGACAATTAGTTCAGCTCGAGGAAAGGTTGTCAGGCATGTAAGGAATACCTAATGCTTCCATCTGCAGCTATTGGTGCTAAAATACTTCCTCTCTTGAAACAAGTCTGTGGGAGAACCTGTGCATATACCCGCTTCAGGCACAGTCACTGACTTCAGGAGCAGTTTTGTTTCTTTGAGGACTGTAGGATAACACTTCAAATGAAAACAAGAAACAGAGGGCCAGGTAGATCCACCCCAAACTGTGAAGGTAACTTTGTCTTTTTCATGTGAGTGGTCCACAAGCAGGAGCAGGAGGAGGAGGGAGTGTTACTGGTGAAGTCCAGTGGGAGCACAGGCTACAGAGGAGGCTGTTAAAGGAAAATTCTCTGCTCTTTACAGCAGACCAAGGATTGCCACAGTTAAGAAAGGCTCACAGGAGGTACACAGCCCATAATGAACTATAGGCTTATGGAAAATGGAGGCTTAGATGATGGGGACTATGGGCATTCTTCTTTTTGTCCTTTTTGTTTGTTTTTCTGTTTGGTCCATTCCAAAGAGTTAGGAGTAAAGGGGCTGGAGCATCTGTCACACGAGGAGAGGCTGAGAGAGCTGGGACTGTTCAGCTTGGAGAAGAGAAAGCTCAGAGAGATCTTATCAAAGGCGAGGGAGATGTAAGCAAGGCAGAGACAAACTCTTCTCAGTGGTGCCCAGTGAGGACAAGGGGCAATGGTTATACTCTGAAATACACGAAATTTGACTTAAACACAAAAAAATACTGGGTTATTGTGAGGGTATCAAACACTGAAACAGGCTGCCCAGGGAGGCAGCAAAGTCTCTATCCCTAGAGTATATTTCAAAATCCAACTGGATAGTGCCCTGGGCAATTTGGTCTAACCATTATGTATCAAAAATGGTTGGAAAATCATCTAAAATCATGGCTAGTAATCAATTATATATTAATACTGAATAGACCTTTTCAGAAGAAGAAAAACAAAACTTTGATTCAATATTGGGACCATGAAGTAAAATTCATGTTAGTTTAAACTGGAATAGACCTTGTTCATTAAAGCTGTAAGCAGTATACAGAAAATCATGTTGTCTGTGCCACCAAATGGAACAATAACTGCCTCCATACAGCACAGTTCTGTTGGTAAAATAACACGTGCAAGACAATTGGAAGATGACATTGAAAACAGTGAATTCTGTTAAACTAGCCCTAAGATAAAGTTGCGACCTGGCATCTAACACAGCAATAAACCCACATCTCTGAACTGGAGATTAATTCTGTACAATTAATATTTTGCTTACCCCTAATTCTTCTTAAGAGTACTTCAAGAATCACTTCAATTAAACAAATTTTACATTTTATTTCCTGGGCTCTTTTGAGGAACATAGAACATGCTTTGTGTCCTTTGAAGTCTTAAATTTATTTTAAAATATCATTCCACATGAAAAAATTCTGCAGGAAAAAAAAAAAATTATAAAAACAAATCTGTCACCCTGATGTATATATGATTCTTTTAACATTTTGCAATCATTATATCAGACTATTTATTTATTTATTTATTTTTAATATTTATGAAAAAAGGTAAAGCTCTTGCATAATTTAAAATTCATAGGCCAATGAAATAGAGGTATATAAGAGAAGAAATTAACAGGAAGAAGTAGCTAACAAGTGATATATAATGATAGCATGTGCTCTAAATATTAAACAAGGCAGTTGCAAATGTATGTTGATGTTATGTGATATCTGCATATTTCAGTGTAAACCTCTTTTTCTGCTGTTTGCACTGAGTCAACTATGATTTTGTCAGTTGAACTGTGTCTCATTAATACCCCGGAAAAACAGATAAACAGTATGTTGACATAATTTGCATGTGAAACACAACTGGGAGATTCTGGAAAAACATCTAGAAATGAGAAAAAATGAAAAAGAAGGTTACAAAATGAGAATAATAGGCAGAATATAGTCAAACAATGTTAAACTAGGAAAAACAAATGATAATGACAAGTAAAAGATGGCACCAACAATAGACACAATTCAGGAAAACATTAAAACTCACTTAGACTTGAACATTACAAAATTTAGGTATGTACTTAACTGTGCTTGTGTAATAGGATTACTCTCATTCTTAATTGAAAGTACATGAACAAGTACTTTGCTTGATTTTAGTGATTCCAGAGGAGGCAGAATCATATAAATACCAATTTAGGCAGCAGTTCACAAGTTACGTAGCCAGACAAGTTACACAAAAATAGCCAGACTAATTGAGCTGTATAGACAGAAGAGAAGCAAGTTGCCAGTAATAAGCCTGCTCTTCCCTCCTGTCTCACCTTGAGGTAGAGCCCACTTGCCAAGATATGTTTACTCATAGATGCCCCATTACAAAATCTGTTGATAACTGGAAGGAATTCAGAAAACAGAGACCATAATGACTAGAAACCTGGCAAGCTGCTCTATAAATGAATAATGAAAAAAGCTTACCTTAGGGTTTAATCATTTTAATGAATTGAACTGAGATCTTTCCATTGTTTCCAGCATTTTATAGATCAAGCATTATGTATATACCTTGTAGGATATGACGGGCTTTAAATACCGGAAAAAAGGCAAGTTCTGAGTGAGGAGAAATAATTTTTAAGAGAAGTACAAAAAATGATAATACATAAACAATTTTAAAAATTTTAAATTCTATGGACCTCATAAGAGCTTTCAACTGTGGAATAACACTACTATGGAAAAAAGTAAAATAGTTACCTTTCTATAAGTAATACCTTTATTTATAATGTGGTCACTTAGATCTTGAATATTATCTGTTCATTAATTTTAACCATTAATCATTGTATCCTTTTATTGACTCTTAGCAAGACAATAAGTGGTGGTGGGAGGAAGAAAAAAAAGTCAAGCTTGCCTGTGGTTATGCTTTCATTTCTTGGTGGGTTTCATATATTTTATCTGAGAAGAGCAGCCTCCTGTTTTCTATGCCAGGAACAAGTTTTTCAATATGCTCATGTTGCTTTTGTACAAGATTAATTTTAACAATTGTACATGTATGTGAATGCCTTTTGATTTGGGAGAATGTGATATTCAAAGACAGTGTAAAATTTCTAAATTTACCTACTGATGAACTGAGAAAGATAGAGGGCAGACTTCAGATGTTTTAACGTGTTTGATGGAACTTGCCACTGCAGCATATGCTTGTGACTCAAGAGATCATCTTAAAGTTGGGATTTTTCAGGAAATTCCCATTCTTGTGGAATTTGAGAGAACTTAGAAGACTTTATCAACAGCTGTTTAACATAATTGACAAACTCTAAGAAGTACACTGAGCTTCAGAGATCGGTATGTGTTTACATTCTTGTTCAAATGAAACTCTGAACTTGAACATCCCTTGTTCTAAAGTGAAACAGTTATCTGTCTTATTTGCCAAAGATAAGCAGGAAAGACAATTTGATGAATCTAGACATTACTTCTGTCTAAGGACAGTTTTCCTAAACAATACATGGCTTCAATGAATTTCAGCCATGTGGCATCACAGGAGTTCATTAAGGTATTTGACACAGAAAGGTTAGGCAGGTTTTGCCATTGTGAACTGGTTTGTACTGTGAAACTAAGTTCCTTAGAGGATGTTGTGTGGCTCAGAAGCCAACTGGCATTTAATGACAATTTTACTATGGTTCAACTCCCTCCTTCCCTCGTTGCTAATGCTATCCCTTTGAACTGCGACCAAGTATTTTAAAGTTAATATTAGTTAGAAGGAGCCAAAACCATGACAAGAAATGTGATAATAAACAGTGTAGACAACTGTAAACCAATACTTGAGATCAAGTGCAGGACCATTTTTTACTTTCAATATGGAAGTCACATCTGGCTATATCAGTGGTGGTAAATTAATTATGAAGAGGGTGTGAGCTCAGTAGCGGACTCCTAATCATCACATTGCTTTTTAGCTCACTACTTGACTCTGTTTTTAACCACTCCAGAAAGTTGTGCCCAGGAAAATTCATAATGAGCAACCTAGGCATAAGAAGTGTGAGTTTGAGCCAGTCTGATACCTGGCTTCAGACCCAGGATAAATCCCTGGCCTCTGTTACCTAGAATATATATGTATAATCTAAGCACATAAAATGTATGAGTAAATTAGGTTGCTAGGTTAGGTGAATTAGATCTCATTTCCATTTGTTCTCTCATTCTGCAAACACTCCAAAGGATGAATTATGTATTTATCATTTCTTACTGTGCAATTCTCTAAATAGCCAAACCACAGTTTTCCCTCGTGATGGATTCTTCTCAGAAGAATCTAATCAAATACCCCCAATTCTGATTAAGTCCCCAGTTCAAACAGTTTGATGCTTAAATCCTTCATGAAGATGGCTCTTTTAAGTGATCCTGTTAGCAAGAAGAGTTGAAGAAATGTGGGTGCAAGTAATGGTCTGTTTATGGATGAAAAAAATTTCACCAAACAATACTTTTGCCTATTACAATAATCCTGAAAGCCTTATGGGCTGGGTTTATGTGGTGAGGTTTTGGTAGCAGGGCAGGTGGGGGTGCTGCAAGGGTGGCCTCTGAGAGAAGAGGCCGGGGCTGCCCCATGCCAGACACAGCTGGCTCCAACAGACCCACCTCAGGGCACAAGCTGAGCACATCAGCCAAGCTGGTGGCACCTCAGCAAAAACGTATTTAAGAAAGGGCAAATCGCTGCGCAGCAGTGAAGAGTGAGGAAAAAAAGTGTGAGAAACAGTCCTGCAAACACCATGGTCAGAGAAGAAAGAGGGGGAGGTGGTGCTCCAGGTGCCAGAGCAGAGATTCCCCTGCAGCCCATAGAAGATGATGACGACGGTGGAGCAGGTATTCACATTGCAGCCCATGGAGAGGACCACGTTGGAGCAGATAAACACACTGCAGCCTACACTGGAGAAGGTGGATATTCCCTGAAAGACTGCAGTCCATGAATGGACCCATGCTGGAGCAGGATAAAAATCTGAGGAGGAAGGAGTGGCAGAGACAAACTATTATGGACTGACCACAACCCCCATTCCCCAACCCCCTGCATCATTTCAGGTGAGGAGGAGGTAGAAAAGCCAGAACTGAAGGAGTGAAATTGAGCCTGGGATGAAGTGGAGGAATACATTTTAGTTTTTGTCTTTGTTTCTCATCATCCCACTCTATTTTTAATTGGTAATAAATTAAATTAATTCTCCCTGAGTCAAGTCTATTCTACCCAGGATGGTAATTGGTAAGTGATCTCCCTGCTTCTATCTGAACTCATGAACGTTTTTTCATCTGATTTTCTCCCCTTGTCCTGTTGAGGAGGAGGAGTGGGAGAGCATCTGGGTGGGGGTCTGGCAGCTAGCCAAGGTCAACTCACCACACTTTTTTTTCTCCCAAACTGACTAATATTTCCAATTTGTGGCTGTTAGAAAAGTTTTTGTCTTTTGCCTAGGGATAGCCTTCTCAGAATTCCTATAGTTTTGCATTGTTTCACTAAAAAAAATGAAATGGCATCATGAACTCTACCTGGACACCAAAAAGATCTCTGGTGACATAAATGTCAGCTATGCAGACAACAGGATCAGAAAACTACTATGGCATCTGTCATGATTTTTCTGCCCTATGTGTTTGCAAAGATTTAGAGTTATTCTTTAGAATTTTACACAAACCTTTTGGCACTGACATCTAAGAATTTTTTTTATATATTAAATTTACAAAATTTAAAAAAAGAAAATCTGCCATTTCTCAGAAACTTCAGCATCTTTTTTTCTGCATAAGCCTAGATGTGTTTCAAAGTTAACCAAGATTTTTTCCAGTTCAGAAAGAAAATAATTTGACCTTGTACTTTCTGTCTTTTTTTGACTGTTTTTGGTTTATTTTCTTTTAAATAACAGTTTCAAAGCACTCTAATTCTGTATGAATATGATTTTTATTGACTGCCATCCCATTTTGGTACAGTAAAAATTAACAAGAAAAAGTTCTATTCTGTATTTAAAGACTACATGCCTCTCACATTCAGCCTCTTTAGAATACTTTTGCCCCTCAAAGTAGAAAAGAATTCTTAACTACACTTTTTGTGTTTCTTAGGCATATAAGAAGATATTATATCAGGGTTTGTAGGGTAATATTGCCTTCTATAATCTGAAACTGAGGTCATGATCATTATGCAACCATATGGTTAAAGTTTCTTTGAGATCTCTGTATGTCCTGATCTCTCACTACTGAGCTGACAGACAAAATAAAATGTTATAAAAGTTTAGCTGCTCAGCAATGATGGCAGTACCAAATGATGGGAGTTGAAAAGAAAGAAGAACAGTTATAAGCAAAGACAACAAAGTTTGGCTTCCAGAGCTGTCTGGAGATAAGTTTTCCAGATAATGATGGTGCTGTTTCACTATTATGTCTGTTTAAGGACATTATCATATAACTCCGATTTTTTTGAATCTACTCAGGATCTCAAGGAGTGTATCTCTGTATCAGAAATTCCTATCTGAGAGTAAGGGAAGAGTAACAGCCAGGGCCAGAACAAAAAAAACTATTTCCCTGTTAACCAGATAAATAATTGCCATACAATATGAACTATTGTGAGTGCCCTAACAACTGTTCCCTGGCAAATTATTCCATGCTGCTGCAGTGGGAAACTCATTCCTACACCTCTGCAGGGAGAGCCATGGCCCCAGATACTCTGTGTGTGTGTGTTGGGCAGCAGAGATGGGTCCCAACATAGATTCACCTGGGAATATCTGCAGAGATCTCAAACACTCTACTGCTCATTCCAGCATTAGAAAAAAAAACAACAACCAAGATCACTCCTTTGCTTCGGTCACCCTAGGTGGTGGTGTTTGAACGTGGTGATTCCATTCATTATGGGGTCAGTTCAGAGGAGAAGGAGAGATAGTAACCATGCTTAATAACTTATATTTAAAAGCACAAGAAATTAAATTGTGTTTTTTTTTTTTTCTTTAAGCAACAGTTCTGACATAGAAAAGCCCATATCCAATTTTAGGGTGATGTCTCAAGGTATGGGCATAGGTATGACAGTATCCTCTTGCTAAAGACATGACCCTTTTTTTATTTATTTATTTTTTTCAGATTAGCAGTGATGAATAATTGTGATAAGAATTATTAAGATGACAAAAAGGCCAACAGCTCTGTCTTATGCAAATAAAAGTGGTTTGTTTTTTTTTCTTTTGTTGTTAAAGCAAACACACACTGAGAACTCTTTGGGTGCATACATGTACTATTTTAGTTCAGATCAAGTGTGCTTTTAAATAGAAACTCTTCATTGTCCCCATTTGCTGTATTTTGACTCACATTGCAGAATGATGACTGAACACACAAAGGTTTTGTACGCACAAAGGTTTTGTTTTGTTTTGTTTTTTTATTTTATTATTTTTAGGTGAAAATAAACTGAAATATATACTCCCGGAGCACATTTAACATTCTCCAGCCATGAACTTACATACAGTTCACAGTACCAAACCAGAGGTTTTCTGAGGAAACCCTCTCAAACATTGTATGGATGTTGGGTCTTACACATAAGCTGTCTTGTTCTACAGATTTGCTGTTATTTCTCCTTACTATTTGCTAGTGTGGATAAAATCTTTTTCCTTCCTTCTCCATATTATTGTTTTCTAAATTCCCTTGCTAATATTGTTATCCCTCTTCTTTTGCTGTGGGATATGTTTGCTCAAATATTTATGAAGATGGAGAAAAGAGGACAAGGCAGAAAACTGAAACAACAACAACAAAAAAAAGAAAACAAAAGAAAACAAAACAAACGACAGATATCTAGGAGTTACTGGTTAGTCCCCATTTTCTGTAATCTAGAATTCAGCCTTTTTCTTTTTTTTTTTTCCCCCTCCTCCTCCCTCCCACCCCCAGATTATCTTCCTCTAATAATGGCTGCATTGAAGAATACTCTGCTAGGGGAAGAATCATAGAATCATAGTATCATAGAATAGTTTGGGTTGGAAGGGACCTGTAAAGGTCACCTAGTCCAATACCCCTGCAATGAGCAGAGACATCTTCAACTAGATCAGGTTGCTCAGAGCCCTGTCCAACCTGACCTGGAACGTTTCCAAGGATGGGGCATCTACAACATCTCTGGGCAACCTGTGCCAGTGTTTGACCACGCTCAGCGTAAAAATTTTCTTCCTTATATCTAGTCTAAATTTACCCCCCTTTAGTTTAAAGCCATTCCCCCTTGCCCCATCTTTCTTATAAGCCCCCTTTAAGTACTGAAAGGCTGCAATAAGGTGTCCCTGAAGCCTTCTCTTCTCCAGGCTGAACAACCCCAACTCTCTCAGCCTTTCTTCAGAGGAGAGGTGTTCCATCCCCCTGATCAGGCTCCAGCAGGTCCATGTCTTTCTTGTACTGAGAATTCTAAGCATTTAGATTAATTTATAAGTTTATATAGTCTTAGGGTTAAAACCCAACAAAAACACTGGGAATTATGATCTTTGTTTCAGAGTGAAAAGGACACATCTAGCATAATTTTTAGACAGATAAAATTTAGCGTTGAGTAGAGTAAAATTCTAAACAATGTATTTTGTACAGTGAGACTAATTAAAGCAAAAAGTGAAATGTGTCTGAAGATGAGTGGTAAATTTCAGCAAAGAGTGTCTGTCCAAAGGTGGTCTGTCTATTTATTAGAGTAAAATACTGTCCTAGTCAAGGAAGAGAGAATCAAATATGCAGCATCCTGGCCATTGTTCTTTGACTGTCAGGTAGCCTTTTATCTTAACCTTTAGAAAATAAAATTTCATCTCATTTTACAAAGAACAACCTCTTACTGTTTAATCATCCCCCAGTTCTTCAGTTTGTTTTTATCCCTTAAAGGGGACTCTCAGCATTCTATAATCTTAAATGAACATTTATTGCTGCAACTTGTTTTTTCTCTCCCACATTTCAAGACAGCCATTGTATAATCAATTGCTACAGATTACACCAATCTCCCATCTAGCTGTTAAAGACCAGAATCTCTACAATAAGAGAAGAACATATCCTCTTGAACTCTGTAAAATTGTACTGATCTACACCAGCTAAAGAACTGATCTGTCTCCTTCATTTATTTGATGTTTTTCTCACTGCACTGAGAAGGTCAGTAGTGCATTCTTTCAGCATTCTCTGACTTTGAATAATATTTAGAACTCAGCAACATAAAAAACCATAGATGGCAATGTTCTTTTTTAATAGACTTCAAGACACAGAAGCATACAGAACAATTTCAACTGAAACTAGTTGAATTTGACCAAGCACCAAACTGTACGAACTGGACACAAAACACAATGGAGAATGCATATCCATTCTTCATCAGAAGATTTCACCCCCCCCAGTTTTGCAAATAGTTAGGTCTGGACTAGAATTTTTTTTTCTTAATTCTGTCCAGTGTTACAATGCAATTAGACTGAGACTAATTTGTGTTTGTTTGTTGACTAATTTTTGTTTGTTTCAAAAGCACTCAAAATGACAGTTAGGCAACCTGAAATACAAAGCTGTTTTTAGACTACAAATAATTCATATACAAATATTTCATATACTATCTAGGGCTTTGTCTTGTTTTTTTTCTTTTTTTTTTCTTTCATATGGGCTGGAGAGAAACAGATGCATTTTGGAAGCTGTAAGTATGTAAGACATAAAATGTCACTGTCATAATTTCTTTGAAGAGAATATTAAAGTAAGAGTTATACACCAGAAAGATTTTAAATTGGTTAAGTTAGAGCACGGATAGATTTTTAATATGCCCAGGCTAAGGTTATTCTATGTGAGAAAAAACACAAAATAGAAATGTAGAGAAATCCTAGCAGTGTGTAATCTCTGACCAAGAGATGAATGAACTACAAAATTGAACAAGCCTACTGAGGCATCATTGAGAAAAAGCTGTTTGAAAGCAATTTCAAATTTTTTCCAGGTTTCTGAAAAAGTAAAAATTGCACATTCACATAGAAGTGAAGGACCTGTTTTGGAACAATAGTCTTCACTGTTCAGTCTTTTTACATCCATTGCAGTAAAGTGCTTAGTAAAAGAAGAATGGTTGGAGAGGAAGAGAGGGAAGCAGAAGTAAATAAATGCTCGCCACAAGGATAGGAACGTGGTAAATTAGGAAGGGATAGAATAGAATAGAATAGAATAGAATAGAATATAGACTATTTCAATTGGAAGGGACCTACAACAATCAACTAGTCCAAGTGCCTGAACAATTCAGGGCTGACCAAGTTAAAGCATGTTATTAAAGGCATTGTCTAAATGCCTCTTAGAGGATGAGCACAGGTTAAAATCCATAAAAATTGGCAGAAATATGAAAGAATGAAAGACAGAGGAGGAAGCGTGGAACAGGGAAAAAACAAGAGCAGTTACTACTGTATCATAGAATGATAGAATCATAGAACAGTGTTGTGGTTTAACCTGGCAGGCAGCCAAACACCACACATCCATTCGTTCACTCCCTGCCCCCCTGCAGTGGGATGGGGGAGAGAATCGAGGGGAAAAA
>NW_008795138.1:5338743-5339071 GCF_000699145.1 Aptenodytes forsteri | reverse complement strand
TCCATCCCTCCAAAATGTTCATTGAGTTCATTTAGTCCATGACTTAGGGCTACATCTGTCATAACAGTCCTTCAGCACAGGTGAGTTGGTGTGTGGTGTTACATTGTTGCATGTTAAAGCCAGCTTTGGTTCCATCACCACTGCATTTGTCTGGTTCTGTCATTGTTGCACTTTGCTCGGTTTCATCAAAGTTCATTCTTCATTAATGCAGGTGATTCGTACTGTACTACTGTTGATATACCACATAGCCACCACAAAAGTGATGATATACAGCATTATAGAGCAGTTAACATCATACAATTTACTTCATTGGCTATTCTCATCCACA
>NW_008795138.1:5329712-5332977 GCF_000699145.1 Aptenodytes forsteri | reverse complement strand
AACCAACCCCCCTGCCATGGGCAAATCTTTCACTTTCAGTTTAAAACTCTTGTCCCTTGTCCTCTCACTACAACTAAAAAGTAAAAGTCTCTCTCCATCTTTCCTACAAGCCCCGTTTATACATTGAAAGGCTGCAATCAGGTCTCCCTGGAGCTTTCTCTTCTCCAGGCTCAAGACCACCAACTCTCTCAACCTTTCTTCAGAGGAAATGTTTTCCAGCCTTCTGACCATTTTTGTGGCCCTCCTCTGGATCCATTCTATCAGGTCCATGTCTTTCCTGTGCTGGGTACTCCAGGGCTGGATACAGTACTCCATGTGGGGTTTCATGAGAGCGGAGTAGAGGGGCAGAATCACCTCCCTCGACTTCCTGGCCACACTTCTTTTGATGCAGCCCAGGATATGATTGGCTTTCTGGGCTGCAAGCACTCATTGCTGGCTCATGTCCAGCTTTTCATCCACCAGTACCTCCAAGTCCTTCTCTGAAGAGCTGCTCTCAATCCATTCATCCCCAGTCTGTACTGATATTGGGGCTTGCCCTGGCCCAGGGGCAGGACCTTGCACTTGGCCTTGTTGAACTTAATGAGATTTGTACAGGCCTACTCCTCAAGCCTGTTGAGGTCCCTCTGGATGGCATCCCTTCCCTCTAGCATATTAACTGCACCATTCAGCTTGGTGTCATCTGCAAACTTGCTGAGGGTGTACTCAATCCCTCTGTTTATGTCATTACAAAGGTATTGAACAGTACTGGACCCAGTATGGACCCCTGAAGGACACTGCTTGCTGCTGGTCTCCATGTGGACATTGAGACATTGACTATAACTCTTCAAAAGTAACCATTGAGCCAGTTCCTTATCCAGCTAACAGTCCATTCATCAAATCCATATGTCTACAATTTAGAGACAACGTTGTTGTGTGGGACCGTGTCAAAGGCCTTACAGAAGTCCAGGTAGGTGACATCTGTAATTTTTCCCTTGTTCACTGATGCAGTTACTCTATTGTAGAAGGCCACCAGATTAGTCAGGCATGATTTGCCCTTGGTGAAGCCATGTTGGCTGTCTCTAATCACCACCCTGTCTTTATGTTGGTTGTCTCTAATCACCTCCCTGTCTTTCATACGTTTTGACATGTCTTCCAGGAGGATATGCTCCTTAATCTTACTGTGCACAGAGGCAAGGCTGACTGGTCGGTAGTTCCCAGGGTCGTCCTTTTTACTTTTAAAACTGGGGGTGATGTTTCCCTTTTTCCAATCCTTGGGGACTTTGCCTGATTGCCATGACTTTTGAAATATGATGGAGAGGGTTTAGCAACTACATCTGCCAGTTTCCTCAAGACCCTAGGATGCATCTCATTGGGTCCCATGGACTTAGGCATGTTCAAGTTCCTCAGGTGATCTCGAACTTGATCTTCTCTTACAGTGTGTGGGACTTCATTCTCTTAGTCCCTGCCTTGAGATTCAGGGGGGTGATGTTTCCCTTTTTCCAATCCTTGGGGACTTTGCCTGATTGCCATGACTTTTGAAATATGATGGAGAAGGTTTAGCAACTACATCTGCCAGTTTCCTCAAGACCCTAGGATGCATCTCATTGGATCCCATGGACTTGCATGTTCAAGTTCCTCAGGTGATCTCGAACTTGATCTTCTCTTACAGTGTGTGGGACTTCATTCTCTTAGTCCCTGCCTTGAGATTCAGGGATTGGAGAGATGTGGGAAGAACAATTGCCAGTGAAAACTGAGGCAAAAAAATTGTTGAGGACTTCAGCTTTCTCCATGTTGGTTGTCACCAGATCCCCTGACTCATTTATTGGTGGGGTACAATTTCTTTTGTCTTCCTTTTCTGACTAACATACCTGTAGAAGCCCTTTTTATTTTTCTTCATGCTCTCCAAGAGTCTCCTGGACTGCTTACAGCTTGCATTTAGATATATATATATATTTTTTTTTATGGCTCTAAAGTGTTAATTATTGTCTGTAATATAGATGTTTTAAACTATACAATTAAGTTATATACTTCATTTTATCACTATTTTTAATGTATTCTTTGTTAATCTAAATAGAAGAACACTGAATACTGAAAGCACTATAAGGTTAAAATTAACTGGTATGCTGTATAAAAAGCACAGCTGGGGAAGAAAAGATTATTTTTGCCTGAAGAAAAGATAATGACATCTAATGTTTATAATTACAGAGGCTAATACGAGGCTTCCAACAATAAAAAGAAAACCACTGGTATACCAGACAACTCATGAAACTCATCATTCCTTTACAGGCAGGCAACAGTTTTCTTTATTATAATGGTTAAGATATAAGAAAGATTAGATAAAGGTCAAAAGCACTCAGAATTTAATTATCTGGCTCAAATGTCACTGGTTTTAAAAGCATCAATGACCTTATTCCTTGTTGGATGTTATATATCATGCCACTTGGATAATCCCATCTAATTTTATGCACTCAATTTAGGTGTTTGAGATACGATACCAGGAGCACTATATGTTCCTTTTATCAAAGGAGGTTTCTTGAGGGGATTATTCAGCCCTCTTAAAATCTGATTTTTTTCTCTGACGGTATGTGTCCACTCATTGTAAAAGGCTGAAGATGCTGCCCCAGCATTAAGTGGAAGAGAGAGATATGAGGTCATTAGATTTTATCTGTATCAGATGGCACAGGATGACAAGACACACCAGCATCCACAAACAGAAGGAAAAGTGGGGACAAACCCCTCTTAGTGAATTCTCTGCCTGGAAATAGCCATGGACAAACTGGTTCCTAATTTAAGAGAGTCACTGAAGTGCAAAAATTAGCTGAGACGAAGTTAGGTCCAGGATTTTAAAAACAGTTCAATCTGACTGCGTTCACAAGCATTAAAGTGCCTTACCAATAAACACAGTTCTACAGTACAAAAATAGAATTAGGTAGGTTGATTGCTTGGCTTAGCTCACCTGTTTGTAGTGCTTTTATGGGTAAATATAATTCTGAATTTCCTGTATTTGTAATATAATGGTACAAGAAAAATAAAATATCTCTATAAATTTTATTTTTTACAACCATATATGCTTTCAGTCTTAATTTCAATATAATAAATTTTTATGCTTGGATTATATATTAATATGTACCAATACATGCACAATTTTTAATATATTTTTCCCCCTATATTACAATTTTTTCAGCTTCTGAAGAAATACTGCAGCAAGCACTGACTTTCAGTGAGGTAAATTAAGATAAATAGAATTATTATATAAATCTGTATGACTGTCCTGCTTTCGGCAGGG
>NW_008795138.1:5315858-5329350 GCF_000699145.1 Aptenodytes forsteri | reverse complement strand
CCCCCCCCCCCCCCGGAGGGGGGGGGGGGGGTGTTCGAGCGGCTGTGTGGGCCTCAGTTGCTGACTGAGGTTAAACCACGACAATGACATAAGTTCTGTATTAGAGAAAACTGTTGTAGAAGTGGGTGCAGTAAAGTCTAAGTAGGATTAGAAAAGTTTCAGGTACAGTATTGAGATGGATGAATAATGCACAACTAGGTAAGTGAAATATAATGATCTAATTAATCATTATATTGTATATGTTTATTGAACGTTCAATACAAAAATAAAACATATTATGTCAAAGTGCTTCTTTCTATCCTTGTCTTTAAATGTAACATTTTTTTAGAAGTAATGACTAAGTGTCCAGAAATCAACTACATAATACTGAGGGATAATCTGTGCTACATTTGTTATTTTACGAAGAGACATTTTATATTCCATGTTAAATAAAAATCTTCAGGACTACCTGTGACACACAAGAAAATATATCTATGAGAGAGGCATGTGAAGTCATGAGAAGACCTGCAGTTTTTTAGGCTACATGTCTGAAGGCTAATCACCCTAAACACAAAGATCTGTGAAAATTTGAGAAACAACTCTGGGTGGAGGAACCCCAGCAATGTCTTCAGGGCAAACAGAGCACCCCGATATGGCTGTCCCTAAAACCTCCCATATTCATAATTTATGAGGGTTCCTAAGGTGCAAATATTTGGTGGGATGAATTCAGACCCAGGATTTCAAAAAAAATCTGGCCTGGGTTCACGAGCATTGAAATGTCTTAACTATAAATGCACTGCTATGGTCCTCCACAGGAGGATGGTCAGGCCTTGATCTCCCCCTGAGAGGACTTAACAGGAGAGGCTCTCTCCCTAGATCACCTTGCAGGATGAAGAGGTTACTGCCTAAAGGGGTATGTGACAGCCCACTTCTTTGGTGTGCCAGGGAAAAGCACTCAGGCACTGTGTAAATCATCTTATGGGATGTTTTAAGGTGATTGTTGAAATGTGGGAAGCTTATTCTGGAGTGTTTAGGGGAAGGGCAAAGGCAGGGAAAGGGAGGGATTGGGGTGGATCAGGGAGGAATGAGTGTGGGAAAATAAAGGGAGAAGGGTATAAAAGTGGCCAGCTATGTATAAATGGATTGCTGGTCCGTTAGCTTGTCTCAATGAGACCTGTGCTTACCACCGCAGTCTGTGCTACATTCTTATTAAATCATGTTTCTAACTATCTTCTTTGGGGGTATACTCTCTGTTCTGAGTGGTGAACATGAGCAAACTTCAAGCCAGACTAGCCAGCAAACAGGATTAAAGGTCTGAGTACCAGCAACTGGAGTGGGACTGCGAACCTGAGGGGCTTGTAAGTCCAGAAGCCAACAACTGGAGGTGGGCAAGGCCTGGGGCCAACACCTGGACAGCCTGAATGTTTAAGACAAGCTACTTCAGTGAAGACTAACCACCTTCAATGCTTATCAACTGGAGGGGAGGAAGAGGATCTGGTTGAATAGGCTGCTGACTTCATGTGGGTGTTGTGCAGTTACGTGGGTGCTGGTAAAGGCAATGTCCCCGTCTGTGTGGCTGGTCATTTGTGCATTGTGTGTGTTTGCCTTTGTGTGTGTGTGTGTGGGCGCGTGTGCACATCTATCACGAATACTTGCTCAGTCTCTGGCTGTCTCACTGGCTGGAGCTGAGAATGGGGAACCATAGCAGCCTCACATCTGCTGGGCTGGGAAAGGAGGAACACCCTCTGGCCCACCAAATTTGGCAGCCTCTAATGCATTTCTGGTGGGTACCTGTGAGTTATAGCTAGTCTTTTTTCTTAAAGGTAAATATGTTGCTTTGAAAACAGAAAATGTTTCCTCTTGGCACAAGTATACATTGGCTAATGCTTGCCATATAGAAACATACTGTCCCTGTACATAGAAACATTGCCATGAGAAAAAGAGACTGCTAGTGTAATGAAATACAACTGCTAAGTCCACTGCAAAAAATGCTTATTGACCAAACATGAATCTTTCTATGTCTGATTATTCTCACTTACAGACTGAAATGCATCTTGTGTTTTTATAATATTCTACCAGACTACCTATGAAGGAGTTGTTTTTTGAGATATATGCCATTTTTAATTTTTTTTACTGAGCATTTGATTTGTATTGTCACCATAATAAAAACAGGGAGAAGAACCAGAAATGCATTTCTTCTCAGCATATCAGAGACAACAAAACAAACTCCAAAATTTAAAGGCTACAGGATGAAAATCCTACATCCAGTAATTTCTGCTTCAGAGATTTTAGTGAATTACAAAATAATATATCAATAAGAACATAACTGATTCTGAAAGCCGTTTTCCTGTTCCATTTGAAATCCCCATCAAAACCCCTAAGAATTGGCATCTCCTACTTAGATTCACTATTGTAGTGATAGCCTTTATTCATTTAAATTAATTTAAGCTGGTTATATGATGAACACCAACAGTTAATGTACATAGAAAGCACTTGTACTGTTTTATTATTAGCATGGTTCCTAACATCATTTTGTCCTGAACAAAATGGTGTTCTTCCAAACAATTCCCAGGTATGGCCTAGAAGATACCATGAGCCAAAGACCATTCCAGTGCATAATTTACATTGGTCCCACTGTTTCAGATGGGTGCAGTCCCGTGCCAATTGGTGTCAGTGCCAGAGAACACTCCCAGGCATGTTCATTTGACTAGTATAAATTTAGACTTTTGTATTATCCCATTCCTCCGTGCTGTCTCCTTCAGGTCAATGCAGCACACCAGTCTGTTTCCAAGCACACAGGCTGCAGCATTCTCAGATGGTTTTCTCCTGGAGGTGCACGTAGTGGGAAAGAGACAGTGCTGTATCCACATCCTGAATCTTATCAGTAGCTGGGACAGTTGCACTGAGACTTCAGTGTGCATGACAGGGTGATTTGTGTGGAGAGGAGGACATCTTAACAGGGACACGAGTGTCATACAACACTGGAATACAAGCTTTTACTAAGCTCTTCTTGGTGTTCCTGCTGATGTCTTAACAAATGATTGGACATACTATTACTAGATTTCAAGCTACCCTTAATAACCTTGTTTCAGTGGCTAGATTCATGTAAAAATGATTATCAGATGGAAGCAGAGGGGAAGAAGGGAAAAGTAACTAAAATAGGATAAAATAGGTAAGGACAAAATTAAATCTAGAAATTTTATGGAAAGGTACATCAAGACGAATGGTAAAATAAAGAATATATAGAGTGGAATGAAAATTTTGCCACAATGAAATGAATAGAGATTTTACAATAAACTTCAGTAATTACATGCTTCTACTTGGACCATGTTATTCCAGGGTGTAGGAAAGGGGATTTTGCTGTTTGTTATTATTCTAATATGAGGAACGGATTTCCATTCTTGCATGTATGTTAATCTGTACGTATGCATGTGTGTGTGTCACACAAACACATACACCTTTTAAAATAATATTTCATACAAAAATAATACTATGAAGATCACAATAAGCTATTCAGAAATATAAGCTGGTTCTTCCAATGTTGCAAATCAGAATAAATGGTGTGCAAATCTTCTGGCATATAATTTCAGGAGGATGATCCTCCCTTATTCTTCTATTAATGTTTCACTGCTTTAATCAAGGTATATTAACCTACCTTAACCTCTAGCATCAAACTACCTTATATGGCATATTTTTCTCCCACTCTACAGTTATAATGGGGTTATAAAATTACGGCAGAATAGTTTGTGGCTTAGATGTGTGGGAAGAGGTACTTGCACAGAAGCAAACAACTTCCAGTGTATTGGAACAGAGGAATTAATCATAATTCACTGTGCTTTTTTATGCATAATTCCAAACTGCCAGACTCAATTGAATGCCATGACCACCCACCCGGAGATATTGACAATTAAGGAAATAGCAATAAGAATACTAAGAGTGATTTAGTGCAATAAATAAATAGGGTAGGATAGGATAGGATAGGATAGGATAGAATAGTTCAGTTGGAAGTAATCTACAACAATCATCTAGCACAACTGCCTGACCACTTTGGGGCTGACCAAAAGTTAAAGCAAATTATTAAGGGCATTGTCCAAATGCCTCTAAAACACGGACAGGCATTGGGCATTGACCATCACTCTAGGAAGCCTGTTCCAGTGTTTGACCACCCTCTCAGTAAAGAAATGCTTCCTAATGTCCAATCTAAACCTCCCCTGATGCAGCTTTAAACCATTCCCAGTCACCCTATCATTGGATAACAGGTAATACCCCCAAAAAATATATAAATAAATAAATATTTCCTTCTCTTACAGCAATTATATTTGAATTTTAAGTATGAAAGATGAAGAAACTCTTCCAAGAAATTGAATGGAAAAATGCACTTTAGCAAAGCAAAAAAAGAATCTAGAGATATCTTTTTTAACTTCCACATTGTGTACTTTCTTGGCAGTAAGCTTTCAGAACAGGTTAGCTTAGAGGCATTCGACTTCTTTTTATATTTATGTATTTATCTTTCTATTATGTCACAAAGAGAGGAGAATTTCAGAAAAGAAAATAAACACTACAGTTGGAACATTACTTAAGTCTCTCTAGGGGATTAAGAATGAAGTTATCATATACCTACAGAGCTTGTTATTTTAAGATTTCATGCATTTCATTTGCCTGACTTCTACATTTTCAATACATAGCCCTGCTACAAAGTAGTTTTCTAAATATGACCTCCCTATCTTCTTATGTGAGATGTGCAAATTTTAAACTGTTTCAAAGACTCCTTTTATATTAAGCCCACTAACTATGGAGAAGCTTGGAAGGACATTAGACGCTAATGGCAAAAGTGGTGAAGCAGAAAGTGACTGTCACTCTGACAAAAGCAATACATGAAACTTGTATATCCTACAATATACTAATTATTATTTATGCAGCCCCCATAGGTGTATACAACATGTCATAGCCAAATAGAAATGACAGCAGCATTAGCAACACACGCAGTAGGTAACTAGACAGCAGAAGGCTATCACCTGTTTCTCCAGGCACTGACAAAGGCCCTTAATGACCCAATTCTACATCTCCATGCCTTGCTATCATTTGAAATCAATGACAGCTTGGTAGGTAAAACAGCTAAAAAGCAATCAGGATAATACTAGGATTGGGGTTTAGGTATTTGTTTGGGTTTTTTCTTTGTTTGTTTAACTCTTTTCTTAAATACTCTTAAGACTGCTTTGAATAGTCATGCTCCTCTTTGCAACAATGCTCTTTATCTCCCTCTCACTGAATTAGTTGTAAAACGTGGACATAAGCACCTGATAAATTTTGAAAACAAAGCAGTTCTGATGATATTTAGTGATCCTCTTAGTACACTGGACTGGTTCTTCTTTCTACCTTTCTTGTTGGAGAGTTTAAAGGATGAAGCTGAGAAAAGCCTTCATTAGACTTTGAAAATATTTCCAGTTGGTTCTTTGATCTTGGCTTAAACACGAGTTATATCCCACTTAAGCTGAAGTTTACCTTCATCACAAAACAGGTACCCTAAACTTACCTGTGTCTAGTTAAACAAGAGAGAGTCAAAAGCACTGCTACGAGCACCTTCAGGTTCTTCTTTCCATTTTGGAACTAAAAACTAACCACTTATTAAATTTCTTAATTAGAGCTGTCTTTAGTTAAAACAGATTGCAGTAGTGGGGAGACATATATCTATATTTGTTTATGATTGTATTTCTGTGTATGCATGTGTGTGTGTGTATGTGTGTACATACATAATGCAACTAATTTCTGATTTAACTCTGCTTATGTTGAGATGCAGCAGTTGTGGATTCTTTTATTCATTAAAAAAAAAAAAAAAAGCCAAAGATTAGGTTTAAATTCTTAAAATCTTCAGATAGTTTCTGTTTATTCAGAATGTAGAAATAACACCTGTAAGGTTTGGACTTGTAGTCTGCAAACTGGAAAAACTTTCACAATAATTGTCTTGGTAATTCCCAGCATGAGCACTGGCATGTGAAGACTGTTCTTTCAGAAAGGATGTTGCCTTTCTTAAATGCATACTGATTTACAAGACTATAGGAAGCCTTTTTTCCTACTTGAATTAGTGCAAAAAGTCACATTTGTGCAACACTTATGGAACAGATAAGCATTATCTATTGGTCTTGCTAGTGGATGTATAACTTTTGTTGAAGTTGTATGAGTGAACTGAAAGAATAGTTTTCCTCTGCCATATTACAGAAATATTTTGTATTTTTCTCATAACAGAAGCTGCCATTCTATGCGGTTATAAGCATGAGTATGAAAAAAGAAAGTTAAACTGATAGCCCTTAAGAAGGACAAAAATGTATTGGTGAATAATTTTCTGAAATGAAATACTAACATTTGTTATTTTGCTCAGGCAATGATTAATTTGAGCTTATCTGAGTATGGGATTTGTCCTGAATTTCTTGTAAAATGCTGACACTGTAAGACTATAAGAAACTTTTGATCAGATATGGAGCTCAGAAAAAGCTTAGTTTTGCTTTTAAAATTATTGGCTTGCCCTAGTTTCAGTCTGCTTTGTTTGTTTTCTATTTGTTTGTCTGCATGTTTTTACCTAAAATTGCATTGATCAACTTTTTACCAAAGAAAAGTAATCTATTCTCATTCCAGTAATTAATGGGACAAAGGAAAGTTGGAAGTTTGTGTTGGCTAGTTCTTGTCTTTCTTGTTAACCTTGAAGAAATAGTTTTAAGTAGTCATTTTCCTTCTAAGCAAGGATTTATAAAATAATGTTCTTTAATTTGGCTTTTTAAAGAAAATAGTTTCTTTTGAATAAATAATTTAATGTTTCAGTTCTCTTTATACTTCTAGGTTTACTAGATCACAATATCTTTCAGTTTTTGATTATTTATAAACTAACAAATAAACATACACTCCACTCTTAAAAAAAAGTTGTGAAGGCTTTTGATAGCTAAATGCAGTTCGTAACTGTAAAAAAAACTTCTGTGAGTAGTGAAATGACATAAATGTAACAACACAGAACCCCTATGTCAAACAGCTTTTATCAAATCAATCACTAGCTTCAACTCGCTACTGAGAAATGGGTAACTTTCCTGAAAACACACATATTCCTACATATATATACTTACATATTTATTTATGCTTTTGATAATGATCACTAGATATCAGTGGGAAATAAATCAGTCAGATGTATGAAAAGCTAAATCAAGTCACAATCAAACCTTATTTTTAAGAAAAATAAAATCAAAGACAAATTACACAAAGTATGCATTTTTTTGGCAATGATATCTACTTGGAAAAGTGTTGAATATAACTTTAAACCCCCCTTTTCTTTAAGGGTTGACCACACAGTATACATACTAGAAATATTATAGAATCATAGAATAGTTTGGGTTGGAAGGGACCTCTAAAGGTCATCTAGTCCAAGCCCCTTGCCATGGGTAGGGACATCTTCAACTAGAGCAGGTTGCTCAGAGCCCCGTCCAACCTGACCTTGAATGTTTCCAGAGATGGGGCATCCACCACCTCTCTGGGCAACCTGTGCCAGTGTTTCACCACCCTCAGTGTAAAAAATTTCTTTCTTATCTCTAGTCTAAATCTACCCCCCTTTAGTTTAAAGCCATTCCTCCTTGTGCTGTCGCAACAAGCCCTGCTAAAAATGATACCAAATAAATTATCTAAATCCCAAAGGAAAAATATGGCACACTAAAAATATTTGGTTCAGTATTTTTCATTCAGCAGAATATTATTAAACTCTGTTCTTTATTTCAGTGTGAGCAACAGAATGTCTCCTTTTCCCTTTCCTTGCCTTGCCTTGCCTTGCCTCTCCCCCAGAAGTTCACTGACATTTCCCATCAGAAGTCAATAAAGACCATCAATCAACTTTTCTCTGGAGAGAAGTATACCATAGTGTTGTAAGTGGAGTTTTATGGGTTTAGAGTAGAATGGGCATTATGGTTCTCTTTCCCTGCAAAAAGGTTGTCATGACTTAATTGACTAGGTGTAAAAGAAGCAACAAGTAGTAGAATGAAGGATTAATCATACTAATTACACTTATGCCAAGCTGTTAAGAATGGAATTAAAACCTTTTGCGAGGAACATCAACCAGTATTTTGGGTTACTGTAGAGAGATCAGGTATCCTCATACTTTGCTTGTAGATCTGGAGAGTAAAATTATTTTTTCTAGTATCATTTGATAATGAATTTCTACAGTTTTAAGTAACTGAAGGTAATTAAAATTTTAGAAACTTGATACTGGTTATTGTTTATTAACCAGTAAGACATAATGAGCCATCTGACTTTGTCAATACCACTAAATAATAGAGGGACAGATTTTTATGCCAGTTGGCTTACATTCATAATGTAGAGGACTAGCTTCCCCTGACACAAACTATCTGTCCACATTACATGGTTCTTGGGCTTGTTTCTTATCTGGTGGGTGAATGAAGGCTTAATTAACATTTTTTTATGTGAATGTTTATTTCAAAAAGGATTTTTTTCCTAAGTTAAAAGTATCTGAAATAATATGAGGGCTTTGTGATAACTTTCAGAGTAGTGCTCTACTGTGTGAAACGGAGGGCATACATGGTATTTTAAAGTGTGGTATGAGTCTGCGTGAGGATGCTGCCATTTCAAAGTACAATGATAAGTTACAAGATAACTGGGTTGGCAGAGAAAGGAAAGTCTGGTGCTTGTGTATACAGCTTTTTGGGAGCAATCCTTTAAATGAACTACTCCTAGAACCATGACACTTCATTATATTAGACAAAAGCAGTTGGTGTCACTCAAAAGACATTCAAGGAACAGTGGAGAGAAGTTTCAGACAAATCTTGGGGTGAGATTCAGTTTAGGTGCATACCTGTCTAGATGTGTAAGCTGCCATTAAACGTAATGAAAATTAGATGCTCCATGAAGTTGCCAAATAACAGATGTCTTGCACGACCTGAGAGGTCCTAGAGAATCTGACATGCCTGTAGGGGGCAAGCAAATAAGGCAAAAGATCTATGGGATGTATACGCCCTTCTGGAGGAGCGTTGGGACCGGGAGGGATATCATATCATTTAAAATGCAATAGACGACCGTTTTTAGGAAAGCAAATTACAGCCCTGCCTGCCATTGTGTGTGATAGAAGCTTAGACACTTAGGTCACATGTAAAAGGCTATATTCAGGAATTCAGAAAGTGTCAATGGACAATGAAAATAATGTCAAGGGATTCTTCTGAGCTCCTTCACTGAAAATTTAAGTATTGTAGAGAATTGTCAATGAGATGCAATTGGAGCTGAGCTTCTGCAACGCACCTCTCCACTGTGTAAGTTCCCAGGGTGACTACCTAGCCACTAGTGTCAGGGGATCAGATATACTCTGTGGGCTCCTTTCTTTGTTTCTCTGCTTACTTCAGAAGTGAGTACTTAGTTTTGTACTGAAGAACTTCACCATTTGTTTTGCTAGAATCAATGAGATATGTTGTCCAGCATTAATTTTCTATGTAGCCATCTTTTAATTATGTCATTGTTCTGGGATAAGGTGCTATCCTCCTCTATCTATTTATAAAACTGTCAAGGACATTTTTTTCTTAGAACCTCTTCACTCCTAAGGGAAGAGATTATTGCTTTGATGTAAACAAATGCCTAAATATGCAGGGTACTTTACTGAGAATTTTTTTTTTTTCTTACAGATTGTGTCTATTTACAAAAATTTCTTTGTGAGTTATGATGTCTTTACTAAGCTTTCTTCCATACATTTTTCATCCCCCTTGTTGCTAACATTGGAAGTTTCATGATGAGACTGAGATTCATTAGATGGATTCTTCTCTAGTGAGACAAGGGAGAAGAAATATGGAGATGATCTGAATGATGCTAAAAACCAAGAGACCTTGGCTTTTAGAGGCCATGGAGACTGGTGAGAATGGAAGCTGACAGAGATGAACAGATGAACAGAGATGAGTCGTAGGCCTGTGTAATGTATTTTAGTCAAAGAGAAAGTATGAAATAGATGCTCATCATCCATATAGCTGAGCACAATGACTTCAGAGACTTCTTGGGGATGCAAACCAGCAGCTCACTTAGGGACCTTCTTAAGTTCTTTTGCTCTTGAAATAGCAAAGACTGTGGATGTGGCTTGGAGGATAACTTTCACCTACAGTATATGCATGAGGCATGGCTACATCTAAGCAACTCATGCTTAGGATCCTTTTTGATTTTAGAGTGGGGAAATAGTTTTTTTTAGGACATGGATTTTCCTGATATATCTTAGACATCCAAAAGAGGAATACTTTTGTAGAAATTCTTATTTTTCTTCACTGACTAGGTAGCAAGCTCAAATATAGAGGTCTGCATTATAAAAATCTACATTTGTTTAGTTGAGTCTCACCTTAGAAATGGACAGCAGTCACTCTGCTTAGACTGGATGCTATTACCATAAGAAAAATGTTACTGTTTCTGTAAAAGTTGAAGTTGAGAAGTGTGGAAGCTTTCTGACCCATCTTTTGTGGCTTGAGCAGTCCACATCTGGAGTTGGACAGGAAATAATATTTCATCAATATTGTGATCATATATAGAGGCTTTCAATAAGTCACAAAACAATCTGATACTCTCCAGGAAACACAAATTTTATCTACTTGGTTTTGTGAAGGAATGGACCAAAAAGGAGCTAAATTTGAGGAAACTGTGCTTTCCTTTGCATTGCCCAAGTAGGACACACTCTGTTTTACTGTTTCCTCGTAACCTCTGTTTCCAGTATATCTTTTGACCTTTTTCTTTCCTCCCAATCTTTGTAAGTTTTATCTTTATTCTAACATGTGTTTAATGGGTCTCACCAGAATTTGGTGTAAACCAGCTATACTACCATTGCTTTGCCTCATGACTAGTCTATGAAAATTTTGATCTAATACAACTATTTTAGAGGATATATCTATACTGCAAAATAAGAAAACATGGTCAATCCCCTCCCCCATGAATAAGTGGCACTGACTGATTCGTGGTCACAATGTTTTGGAATTGACGTTTGTAATGCAGATTTCTCTTGGAGAGAGCTACTTGGAATAATCCAAAGTAGACATGAGGAGTGACCTAAAAACTAAACAATATTGAAGAGATTAGGGGAGCAGTGCTTCAACTCAGTTCCTAATTCCAGTTAGTCAGCAGTACAAATATACTCAAATAGTACTTTGGAAAGGGATAATACCTACAATGCTCTACTAGTTATACTGAGAAGTTTGGTGCTGTTTTAATTCTGCTAAAACGTGTAAACTCTTTGTTGATTTATTTTTTTTTTTTTAACATTCTAACTCCTAGAACATAGTCATCTTACCCACAAAAATCTATTTCATAGAATCACAGAATCATAGAATACCAGGTTGGAAGGGACCTCAAGGATCAGCTGGTCCAACCTTTCTTGACAAAAGCACGGTCTAGACAAGATGACACAGCACCCTATCCAGCCAAATCTTAAGTGTCCAATGTTGGGGAATCCACCACTTCCCTGGGGAGATTATTCCAATGGCTGACTGTTCTCATTGTGAAAAATTTTCCTCTTGTGTCCAACTGGAATCTCCCCAGGAGTAACTTGTACCCATTACCCCTCGTCTTTTCCATGTGACTCCTTGTAAAAAGGGAGTCTCCATCTTCTTTGTAGCCACCCTTTAAATACTGGAACATGGTGATGAGGTCTCCCCTAAGCCTTCTTTCCTCTAGGCTGAACAAACCCAGTTCTCTCAGCCTTTCCTCATATGGCAGGCTTCCCAGTCCTTTTATCATCTTTGTGGCACTTCTCTGGACCCTCTCCAGCCTGCCCACATCTTTTTTGTATAGTAGGGACCAAAACTGAACACAGCATTCCAAATAATCACAACCATAAATTCTACCAGCCTTTCAAAGTTCTTATGAATCTTCCAGCAATGAAAAAGGTTTACGCTCTGCTTCCTATTTCATTTATTATCACTGACTACCTGAAAATCAAGGCTGTATGAAATTAATACTTTGAAACATGGGTGATTTCACTCCTAAATAATCTCATATGTAATGAAGCTACAGGCTTCACTCAAGTTACTAATAATGTACAAGCTTTGCAGGGATACGTTGTAACCCGTGTAGAACTGTGGATTGTGTGGAAGGTTTTGCGTATCAATCTGATTTGACATCTAAAAGTAGACACCTTGCTTATTTTAGTCATACATACCGATTTCCTAAGCGTTCAATGGACAGTTAGAACCATTTAGTTTGTGACAGGTTGCCAGTTTGAAAAGGAGCTATTTACCACCACCCTCTGGGTGCGGCCTGTCAGCCAGTTCCCCACCTACTGCACAGACCACTTGTCTAGACCATAACGCATCAGTTTCTCTAGAAGGAGGCTGTGGGAAACTGTATTGAAATGGTTCACATCAATCGAGCAGGTTACTTTGTCATAGAAGGCAATCAGGTTTGTTAAGCACGATTTGCCCTTGGTGAATCCGTGCTGGCTTTTCCCAGTCACATGCTTCATTTGACTTGTGATAGCCTCCAGTAGGATTTATTCCATAACGTTCCCAGGGACTGAAGTAAGACTGATGGGCCTATGATTTCCTGGATTCTTCTTTAAGACCTTCTTGCAGATGGGGGAGATATTAGCCTTCTTCCAGTCTTCTGGGATGTCCTCTGATCTCCACAACTTCTCAAAGATTATGGAGAGCAGCCTTGCAATGAAGTCAGCCAGCTCTCTTAACACCCTCAGGTGGATATTTTCAAGGCCCATCAATTTGTAGAGGGCAAGCTCCTGCAGTAGTTCATATACCAACTCTTCCTTCACTGACAGGTCTGTGCTTGCATCAACCTGGATTTTTGTTCCCAAGACCTGGGGCCCAACAGTGCTGGTAAAGACAGAAGTGAAGAAAGTGTTGAGAACCTCTGCCTTTTCAGCATTGTTGGTGACTAATTCACCTCTCCTGTTTAACAGTGGGCCAATGTTTTCCTTCTGTTTCTGCTTGTTGTTTATGTACCTGAAGAGCCCTTTCTTACAGTTTTTGACATCTCTGGCCAATTTCAATTTGAGCTGAGCTTTTGCTTTTCTAACAGCATCTCTGCATGCCCTGGCAATGCCCTTGTAGTTCTTAACAGGTATTCATCTGCTTTTCCACCTCTGGTACACTTCTTTTTTGGTTTTAAGCAGACTCAGAAGCTCATAGTTAAGCCAAGGGGGTCTCTTGCTCTGCCTACTTCCCTTACCTTTAAAGAGGATTAGCCGTTTTTTTGCTCTCCTGCTTCCAGGAGAGCATTCCTGAAAAACTGCCAGCACTTGCTAGCTCCTTTATCCTCCATGGAAGCTTCCCACGGAATCCCTCCCAGTTGAGCTCTGAGTGAGTTGAAGTATGCTCTTCTAAAATCTAAAACCTTTGTCTTAGTACTAACCTTCAATGTGTTCAGCAGGATCCCAAACTCCATAATATTGTGATCGCTGCATCCTAGACTATCACTAACTGAGATATTACAAGCAGGTTTTCTTGGTTTGTGAGTATCAAGTCCAGCAGTGCCTCATTCCTGGTTGGCACATCTAACATTT
>NW_008795138.1:5314391-5314993 GCF_000699145.1 Aptenodytes forsteri | reverse complement strand
TGGCTCTGTGGTGCTTAGTTGCTGGTCTGAGGTTAAACCACAACACGTGAGCTGCTGTATTGTTCTAAAAAATGTCTGGGTAGTTGAAGTCACCCATAAGAACCAGGTTCTGTTGACCCGAAGCTTGCTTAAGTGACCCAAATATTGCTTCGTCGGCCTTATTGTCTTGGTTTGCAGGTTGGTAACAGATGTTTACTGTAAGATCCCCCTTGGAGACAACCCCTCTGATCTTGACCCAGAGGTACTCAATAGGGCTTCCACAATTGCTGTAGTTGACTTCTATACATTCAAGGTTCTCCTTAACATAGAGGATGACTCCTCCTCCTTTTCTTCCCTGCCTGTCTTTACTAAACAGCCTATAGCCATCCATAGCGATCCTCCAGTCATGTGAGTTGTCCCACCATGTTTCAGTTATTCCGACTATATCATAACTGTCTGACTGGGCGCGGAGCTCCAGTTCCTTCCATTTGTTCCCCAGGCTGCGTGCATTTGTATACATACTCTTGAGGTGGTTGGTCTTCTGGTTCTCATCTTGGGAGGCAGCTAAGGAACATTTGTCACTGCTCTGGTTGGCCTGGCTTATTCCCCAGTTGGCTGCAATA
>NW_008795138.1:5313655-5314338 GCF_000699145.1 Aptenodytes forsteri | reverse complement strand
GCTAGCCTGCTGCCAAAGATTCCCTTGCCTCTTCTAGACAGGTGGATCCCATCCCTCCCTAACAGGCTATAGTCATCGAAGAATATCCCATTGTCATAAAAGCCCAAACCCTCACAACAGCACCAGCCACAAAGCCAGAAGTTGATTTGCATTATATGTCTATTTCTGGCTGCACCCTTTCCTCTAACTGGTAAAATAGAAGAAAAGATAACTTGGGCACCAATACTTTTTGCTTGTACCCCCAGGGCTTTGTAGTCTTCCTCGATTCTGCCCAGGTTCTGGCTTGTGGTGTCATTCGTGCCCACATGAAAGAGTAGCAATGGAGGGTAGTCTGTGCTCTTGACAAGAGTTGTGGCACCCTTTCATCAACAGCTCAGTCCTTAGCTCCTGGAAGGCAGCATACCTCTCGTGATTCCGTCAGGCCGGGAGATGGGTGCCTCAGTGCCCCTTGACAGAGTCACCCACTACGAACACTCGTTGTTTCTTTTTGTGGTATCCACTGTGTGCTGCTAATACAGTTTCTCCTTGGAGACCTTGCTTGTGGGTGTCTACAGCTGTTAAAGCTTCATATCTGTTTTCAGTTGTAATGCTGGAGGGTGGGGACTGAAGCAGAGTCCTGCTTTTGTGGGTCACCAGGGTCCAAGGTGCATCATTCTCTGTAGTGTCCGCCACAGGAGCATGGT
>NW_008795138.1:5305662-5313445 GCF_000699145.1 Aptenodytes forsteri | reverse complement strand
GGCCCCTCTAATACTGTGCAGCCTTTTAAGTGTTTCCTGCAACTCAGCCACCTGACGCAACAGATCATCAACCTGTGCACATCTTTTGCAGGTACTTACCTTTTCTCCAGGAGAAGGGTCTGGGCACTCATTGCAACTTACCATCTGTACTGAAGTCTCCTTCCTTACCAGTTCCATCTGGGTGGAAGCATCAGACATCTCAGGGGATTTCTCTGTAGAAACACTGGTTTTAACTCTAAGGCAAGTGCCCACCACCCTGGCAGAGACCTAGAGCACTTCCTTGGGCTGTGGGCCTACAAGAAGGGTGCAAGGCCCTTCTCACACACCCTTCTGCGCAAACTGCTGTGCAAACTGCGGCACCCTCTCTGTGTGCCTCCTCGATCCCTGTTTGCACACCCTGGACACTAGGGCCATTTAAATCTCCCGCAGTTGTTCCTGGCAATGCCCAAGCCGCATCAACCTCTCTCGTGAGGGCTGCGGGCTCCTGGCGGGGCTCTCTGATCTTTCTCGGGTTTCTCTGGCTCTGGGAACCCGCCCGTACACCTCGATCTAGTGCTCAGCCACAGAACTTACCGTTGCCGCAGCTGCGTGCCTCGCCAGCTGAGTAGTATCAAAACTACTTCTACTACTTGGAGTAGTATGAAAAAAAATGACAACTATTTGTTACTGATTCTCAGTGGGAAATTACAACTCCATTACAAGCCATTGCAAAGGAGTTTGTGTGTGTTCCTAGTCAGTTTCCAATCAAAGTAAACCAAGTTAACTTCAGAAGTCATTTATGTCACTATCAGTGTTGATATTAAGCAATGAAAGATACTATTGAGCGACTGGTTCATCATTTTTTAGATATTCAAAACTTAGGTTACATATAATCTTCAATTTAAACAAATGCAAATGTCACTTGTCATCTATTCTGTCACATTATGTTTCATATATACAGATTTAGTTACATTTACCTGTTTACTATTTTAAAATTGAAGAGTCTAAGAAACTAAGATCTGAATGAAATTTAATAAGCTGCTAATAGTAGTTTGCTGAGATATGTTTTTCCCTAAAGCTATGTTTTGCGAAGAACCAAATACAAAAATGTTAGAATTCTCAAATATGTTAAGAATATTAATGCTTTTCAAAAAACGGGATTTCTGTAAACAACATACTCAATAGTGTTTTCATTTTATACTATTGGTAATAGTATAAATTAAAAAATGAATGTGTGTAGAAAAATGTGTTTTAAAGTTTTATAAGTGTATAGAAATGCAACTTCACTTTTAAAATGTTTTGCCAAATTGGTTGAGCATCTTTTATTGCTGAATGGGCATAAGGCAAAATTATTAAATGCACATGTCAAGAAACAAGACATTTTTTAGGCACCTGAATGCATTTCATATTGACTACAATCAGTGTCTAGGTTGAGAAGAAGACAAATAGATTACTTTTCTGGAAGCTACTTTTCCGTGTGAGTTTAATATATAATAAAACCTTGAATGAACAGAACTGTTAGATGCAGTACACTATATTAAATATATTTCAAAGCATTTTCAGAAAAAAAAAAAAGAAAGAGTGGAAAAAGTTTATTTTAAAAGCAATTATTCACATTCATTGTGAAAAATATATCTGCATGATGGCATTCTTCATCTAATAAACACACTTTGTACATTATTCAGTTACCTATTTTGTAAAGGATGGGGTGGTATTCAACAATGACTGAAAATCACCTAATTGTTTCTTAGTGAATGAATATTTTCATTACCTACCCAGTTTGATATCTATTGATATAGAAAGTTTTTGTATTTTTTTTTTCTCTGATATTAAAATGTCAATTACTGATCCCTGCTTACAAGCAGTTCTAGATGGTTTTGAAAGTTTTAGAAACATCTGCTTACTGGCCCATAAGTGTTATAAAATTTGGATGTTTAAAACATCTGGCTCTCCACTCTCTTATTAACATAGAAAAATCAACTGCAATAAATAAGCTGTTCCCCAGAAGAAATTTCTTGAATTCATTAAGGAGTTCTCATGCTTATTTTGAATATGCATAAATACAAATGGGAAAAGAATTTGACCCTAATGGCTGAATGACACAAAACTAGTTAAAAAAAGGCTTCCTTGTCTACATGACTCAGGATGCCCATGGAATCGTCAGTGACCTAGGAGAAATATGGATGTCTGGATCTGGCATCAGTGCCACTCCCTATCTCTGTTCAGTGAGTAACACAAGAACAAAGAAAGCATGTGCAGGTTTTGACCTACATCTCACCATATTTTGCTTACTGTCCTTCAGGATCACGAGGATCCAGTCTGCTGACTGAGTCTCAGGGCCTTTCTAGAGTAGGTATAATGAAGTGCCAAGAAAAGCTTTATGCTATTTTGGAAATTTCCTCCAAAAACTTCACTTTGTCCGTTATTTTTACTTGCATTGGTAGGTGATCCTTCTGCTCACTATCTCTGGGACTCTCATCTTTCTCTGTTTTATGCTAGAGTAACTCTATTGATTCTAACTGGCTGAATTCTAATTGAAACCTGAGTGAAACGAATGTCTCAGCTGACATAACTGCCATCAACAAAGTAACGACTGAAAGAGGAAAGATTTCGTTGAAATCTTTATGTACAACAGTCTATGTAATGCATTACCACCTTTGCAAGGACAACAGTACATAAAGATTCAAAGTAAAAATTACTAAAACTTCTGAATGTTGAAAGATTTCAATGCATAAAGGCTCTTCACTATATTTTCTAAATTAATTTATCTTAAGAGGCAAATTTTGTTGCTATATAATCTACTATGGCTGTAGCACTAAGCAATTACCCCCTGTCCAAATATCTTCCCTTTAACACCAGCTAAAGGCAATGGGAAATTAAAAAGCTGAAGAGTAAAAAAAAAAGAAAAAAACAAACCATAAAAAACAAAACCCCAAACAACAAAAAACTACAGAGAACCTCAAATGTTGGGATCCTTATAGAGTGGATTAAAGTGAAATTCTTTCCAGAACAGACAGTTCATGTAAGAGCTAATTACTATGGTGCACTTTAAAAAGATACTGATTGAACCATTCAGCTGCGAAGCCCAGACCTGGCTACTTCTAGGATTTAAGACCATCCAAGTTCCAATCTGATAGATAGCAAGGGCTCAAGTGCCATCGTTCCTTTCTCTTTCCAAAACAGTATCATCTCAGGAAGTAGTATTTGGCATCAGCTTCTTTTTTCTTTTGAAGAAAGAGTGGAAGAGGATATACAGGGGAAAGTATTGTGTACCTAAATATATCTCAGTTCAAAATCAGGATTACAGTTGCTAAACACTTAAAAGTTGGGATGAAATAAACATTCCCAATTCAAGACCACCAAGACTGTGTTACAAACATATATTTACTAGTTCAGTCTTTCTTTTAAGTTTTCAAGGCAACATACTATGCATCTTACTGCAGACATTCTGAAAATGCCTTTGTGAGTTAAGAGCACTAATTTCAATGATTTTCAAATAGTTTGCCCTTTTAGAAAGTGAAGGAAACATTAGTAGTATAATTATGCCTAATGCTTAGAATAATTTTAAATTGCATTTTTTTTACCTTAGTGTACCCTCCACATTTATCTGTAATACTTCATATAGTGTTTACTGATCTTTTATTTAAAATTTTCAATAGAATTTTGAACCTTACTTGCATTGTTGATCACTCACTTATGCAATAGTCCCTTTGAAAGAAACACAAGCCTGTTTCACATGAACATGAGGAGGTAGATGATACTGCCTGGACCTTCAGCTTTGCTCTGTATGTGAACAATAAAATAAACATATTTGGAAGTATTGCCAGAGTCTTCCCTCTGGTTCTTCATTTGTCATCATGTGTTCTCTTTTTTGGGGAAGATATGAGGAAAAAGAAGTTAGCTTCTTGTAATCATCTTCTCAAATACATAGACACTGTAGGCAGCCTGTAGCAAACAGTTGCATACTGCAGTCAAAACTTGAGTTACATAAAATCTCCATACAATATGGGGAAAAAAATGTGTAATGAAGTAGAGCTATCAAGTAGAATAATGAAGTCTAAACTATACCAAATCGCATGGAAATCAGCAGTAAATGGGGAATAAAGAGAAGAAGATGGAAAGGTCATGGGGATATCACAGTTCTCAGACAGTAGAATTACTGTGTTTGAATTGATGAAAAATTATGGTGAGAATACAGTGCTGCAATTTATGGCTCAAGCAACCTCTGCTATAGGCAACAGATGATTTTGAGAGGGCATGATTCATATATAAAAGAAAAATCTTGCTGTGCTAGTGCACAGTTGAAAAAATTAACATGCATGCTAAAGATGATAGGAATATGAAACTGAAATTAATATTTACCAGTGTGTACAGAATATGAAGGAAGTACACACTTTAAGACTTGCAGATCTCTCTAGTCTTGATTTTACTGTTTTTTTATTTTTGTTGCTGGTCCTTCCTCCCTACATTAAGGTAAGCAGGAGAAAACCCACACAATACAGAAAGCACAAAATTACCTAAGGGAAAAATGCTGCTGTGTTTATGGATTCTTTTAGAATCATTTTTGTAGATAGTATTAATTTTTAATTGTAGGAAAGTGCTGAGTTGTTTGGCTTTTATAAGTATTCAAGGGAAATACAGCACAGGCAAGGACCGAGGGCCAGAGACTGAGCTTGAAAGCAGCTTCTGAGCACAGAGGTGGAAGCCCCAGACAAAGCTTCTCTCATCTCTTTGTCACCCCTGCAGACTGATCCCAGGTCAGCCAGCTGCCCTGTGTCAGACTCAACCTTGGGCACCAGCAGCCAAACTCTTGAGGGTCATGGATGCACTAGGGCCCTAGCTGGAGCCAAATGGCATATATTGTAAGGGGCAATGGATTGCAAAACTGGCTGAAATACAGCAGGTCAAGCTTCAAAATGTAGCGGCATTTACTAAATTATCATCTGTACTTCTGTCTCCTCTCTGCCTCCAATAAATGGAGTTTAGAAGATAACGTATAGCAGAGCCATGGGGTGGCTGGCTACCCCAGCTCTGAAATGGCCTCTCCAGTGTTTCTTGTAGCCCTCCAGGGCACGGCATACACTGCAAAAAAGAGTTAACATTGCAGTAAAGATTCTGGTTGCTGCCTCTTGGAAATGCAGAAAGCCTATGTGAAATCCCTCAAGAGAACAAAACCAATCTTGCAGGTAATTTAGAGACCTAAGAATAGCAGAATATCAGGTAATGAAATAATTAGAGATGTTTTTATGAAGAATCTGTTTACTGGGAATTCTGTTTGAACCATCCTTGTGAATGAGAAATACTTTCATTTTTTTTCAAGAATGACTGGATAGCTGGAAAAGAGACATTATTTACAATACGTATTTTTAAGAGTTATTCAGTTAACTGCACTAACAAGTTAAGACACTTAAAGTTTCCATTTATTCAGATTTGTGATATATATGTAAGTTTATGAAAAGTGATGTAGAAACAATTATTATAAATAGAGTAAATATTGTAAAAATGTCATAAGAACACTAAGCAAACATATTTGCTAAGAACATTGTGTATTGAATTATACATAAGAATGTAAAAAGAGCTAACCTGGGTCAGTTCAAAGGTCTGGCCAGTCAACTAACCCCCTGTCTGATAGTTGCAAAAAAGGTTGGTTAAGGGATTATTCTAAGAAACAAGCTAAAAAAATAAAGTAAAAAAAAAAAAATAAAATTACTCTATTTTATCCTTAGATTTTTCCACAATTTTCAGGTTAGGGACTTCTGGAACTGGAGGTTTCACTCACACCATTGTACTTATCATCTACTGATGGGTCTACACATTAATTTATCCTGGTTTTTTTTTAACACATTTATGCTTTTGGGCTCCACATTATCTGGTGGAAATGAGTTCTACAATTTAAATATAATGTGTAAAAAGTGCTTCCTTTCATTTATTTCAAGCAGTGAAAAAGTGTGACTTTTAACACTGAAAAAGGGAAGAAAACACAAATGTGGTGAAAGCAGTGATATACATCCACTTGCATCAGAAATGGCTTTTTTTTTTTTCCTCAACATGATGAGAAATATGGGCATATGTAGTCAAAAGGTCTCTGAAGTGCTGGATAGAGGGAATAATATTTCTTTGGTGTGGAACAATTGTTGCATATCCTGTTTTGTTCACCACAGGAAAGTAAATGTTTTACTGTTTCCAGTTATTTATTGCTGAAAGTCTGTTAAAATTATTATGATTCATGTGAAAAGAAAGTTATTGTTGTGACTAGAGATGTCTTGAATGGAGTTAGCTGTCCAGAATTCTTACCTGAGAGAGTGAACCAAGTATTTAACTACTGTCACCTTCAATAGTTTCAAATAGCTTCTGTTTCTCTCTTTCCTGGGCAGAGAAAATATGTATATTAATCATCCAAGGAGAGATGCTAAAGTTCTGTACCCTAAGAACCAGCAACAACGGAAAATACACTACTCAATAAATAACCAAAATGGCTAAAATTATTAACTTCATTCATTCATATTGTCAGTACTGATGCTTCAAAGAATGAGGTCCTTTTTATATTAAATAAATTGATTTGCATGTGTAGAAGGTATAGGCTGAATCACATAGAAGATTTTTTAAAAATAATTTTGTAGTTCGCCTGATAAAATTCATCCACTTGACGGAAGGAGTTGTAATATAAATAACTAGTAAATGCGCATGGAATGCTCTAGATGACACAGGAGGAACAATGCAACCTGGAGAACTGTAACTGTTTTCCTCCTTCATCCAGTACTTTTATTTCCTCTTCCTTGTGAATTTGCTAGGTAAACTTCAGAATTCATATAGCTTTTGTTCCCCCCTTAAGGGGAAAGTGACCTGTTCATAAATATAAATGCATAAATTTAGCCCAGAACGAGGAGAATGATTTGGGAATTCAGTTAGCAGATACATCAAACAAAAGCAAACACTAATCTTCTCCTGAATTTCTCACATACTATTCATCTTTAACAGTGTATGTTTTTCATGTGATAAACTATTAGAGCAAGAGTCCAAAATGCATGAATCTAGAATAATATTTTTTGTCATCTCTAGATAAAAACAACATCATTTTTCTCAAAACTATTTACAATACCCTTCTTGTCACAGTTTTTCTACTCTCAAATTTATTTACCCTCTCCTAGTGAAGATGGAAGTATCATTATCCCAGGAAGTGGTTCAGAATTAAGCCATGTGACCAAAATCACAAAGAAATTTGGCAACAAAACCAGTTTTTGTGTCAACTCTTCCAACTTGTAAGATGGTGACATAATTCCTGAGGGTTTTTTTTACAGTATGGATATTAATTCTATTTAAAAAAAAAAAAACACCAAGAAATTTGGTTTAATTTAATTATCATTTTAAAAGAAACAACACTTCTCTTTTCAAGGGTGTTAATAAATTAAAACAGAGAAAGCTAATGTCAAAATCACATCCTGTAAAATATGTGATCAGCAGACTTCAGAAAAATGCTGCGATATAATATCTCATTCTATCACATTATTAACCTGACTCTGACTTTCAGAAGTGTTCATTTGGACTAGGAAATTGCAAAAGTTTCTCTCTTCTTCAAATCCTGAAGTTGATCTGGTTATAACTATCTTCCCATCTTGAATTTGGCAGTGGTTTTAACAAATATATTTTCCACTATACTTATATTTTTTGGATGTATATGTAATACCAGATCAGAAGTGTTCATTTGGGAAATTAAATTGCAAAAGTTTCTCTCTTCTTCAAATCCTGAAGTTGATCTGGTTATAACTATCTTCTTGAATTTGGTTTGGCAGTGGGTTTAACAAAT
>NW_008795138.1:5296364-5305521 GCF_000699145.1 Aptenodytes forsteri | reverse complement strand
CAGAAGTGTTCATTTGGACAAGGAAATTGCAAAAGTTTCTCTCTTCTTCAAATCCTGAAGTTGATCTGGTTATAACTATCTTCCCATCTTGAATTTGGCAGTGGTTTTAACAAATTTATTTTCCACTATACTTATATTTTTTGGATGTATATGTAATACCAGATAACATGGTTGACTTAGCTCATTTAAAATGTATTAAAATTATTTTTCATAACATAAGCTTTAACTTTTACATGCCACAGAAAACTGGTTTCAGATCTCCCTGGCTCATAGAATGGTTCATTTTGCAGAGGTGCTTATATATGTAAAGTTTACATTATTTTAACTAATGGAAAACATTCTGTGGATTGAAGAGTAAACATCAGAGCAGGAGATGCACTCTCTAGGCTTCTTATGCAGGCAGACAGTATGTCAGCTATGAATAATATACTTGAACGTTAGGCAAACTGTATAGCTCTGTTAATGGCCTAAGAAATTTTATTACCGTGTTTGAACAAAGCATCAGCCCAAACTGCTAGGGTCCCTGTCTTAGTCAAACTTCTAAAAGTATTTCTCTATTGAACAGGAGCTATAAATAAAGCTGCAAGAAGAGAGCCCTGAAAATTTTTGAAGCAGAAGGTCCTGCACCGGTAGTCAAACATGTCAAGGAGACACTTGCTTTTGGGAGTGAGGAAGAAAGTAAAATGAAACCCCCTGACTTTTAAATCTCGAGAAATGAAGAACTGGTGACCCAGTGAAGACCACAAAATGGTAACTTTGCAGCCTGCTTTCCTAGATCCATTTTTTGACTAACTCTTTTTTTCTGATAGAGCCATGCTGAGCCCCATGGTCTCACAGGAACAAGGAATTTGCTTGGCCAAAAATCCTTTCGCTTGAAATACCCAAGTATGAATGATGTTTATCAGTCCTAATATAGTTCTGATTTTTCACTCTTCCATTTCCATTTTCTAGGGACTGGGTAATATACTTTAAAATTTGACCAGAAATCAAGCATTCAGGATTCTGGCTTCCCTCTCCACCTTGAAGTAACTCTGTCCTTGCCAAGACCCAAGAGCTAGACTTGGGCTCTGGCTTGATGAGCAGACTCTATCATTTAGACTTTTCCTGGCCCTCCCTGCCAAAATTTCATAAGAGATAATGTTCCTTAGCTGATGTTGTCAATGAAAAAAAGAATATTAGAAAAAAGTGAATCATTCTTTCAGGTTCACTGAACGTAATTAAGGCATGTGATCTAATTTTGGTTTCTCTTTGAATTTACTAGGAGAACATTAGTAATAAGAATCCTATCAGTATGTTCTGACTTAGTTCATTTTGACAGATCTTTGATAGTTGCAGTTCACCATTCACTCATCTTCACATGACACAGATAATGAGAGAGAGAGAGAGAAGTGTTTAAAGTGATCTATCCAAATCCTTGATCAAATCTTGTCGAAGTTTAAGATAAACTTGTTTAAATTTCAGTAATAAGGATAAAGGTATTTAATAAATTAATTTAAAAAATTCCTTTTGCATTGTATGTTCTAAGTTGCTGAACAGGAAATTACCTCAAAATAAGTCCCATTTTGTAGCATCACAATTCTGAGAAAATGTAAGAAAAATGACAATGACATTCTTGTCAATAATAATTTTTCAGCAGAGGACAGCTGTTTTATATAGCTTTTCCAACTTTTGATTAAAAAGAAGGAATAAGGCAATTCATTTTCATGAAATTCAAAATACATATCTAAGCACTACCATTGTCTTTATCTGAAGTCACTATGCCAGTTCTAGTCATGAAAAAAAAAAAAACAAAAAACAACAAACCAAAACCAAAGAAACCTTACAGAATCAAAATCAACTAGCAAAACAACTCATCCTTTTTTTTCCCCATAATTTTAGAACTTGCAAAATCCTTCTGTGTAAAAATTTAAGATAAGATAATGCAGTGTCATCTTATACAAAGAAAATTTCAGAAAAAAAAGTTTCTATTTAAAAGACAACTGCAACTAAATGTAAGGCAAAATTCCAAGATGTACATCTCAGAAGAACATGCCAGCCAGCTACTTTTAGTCTTTATTATTACATTTGTTGTTTAAAATCAAGCATAATCCCTACACAGTCTATAAACAAATAATACCTCCAAAAATAATTCTGTCTAGAACATTTTTTTATAACAGATGTCTGAGTTATAAATGTGCTGATTAAGCTGTTTCACTAGGGAGCAACAAAGAATGGTTGTGGATCATATTTGGTTTTGATTTGTGTAACAGAGTGAACAGTAAAGCACAGGAAAAGCTTCTCTCTGTGGAAAAGTAGAACCCTAAAATCTCATTAGTTTGTTTGTTGTAACACCTTTTGTATAAACAAGACTTCTCAAAATTGGGAAGGAATGGGGAACTCTCTCTTTTACGTGCTATAATGTTTAGTGGTTTTCTTTTTTCCTATCTGCAACAGATGAAACAGAGGGGTACAAGCTTGTTCAGCTGGATGTTCAGCTGGTGTAGGTGGTTCACACAGGAATGAGAGAAACTGCAAGTACAGTGCCTTGGCAGAGACCCAGAGACTCAATGCTAGCCTAGAGATGTGATAGAGACACAATGATATGCTCTGAGGACCCAGGGAAGACTGAACGGAGTTTGCTGCAAACAAGAAGGCAGTGAAAGCTGGTGGACTAAAATCGTCTGTCCTTGTGTACAGTCTGTAGGAAAGGGGAAGATTTGTTTACAAATTATTTTTTAAAATACATATTGGCTAGGTAATCTGAATTTTCTCTGTATCAAAAGTTACCTTGTTTTAATTCAAACTCTGATAAAAGTCTGTAGAAATTCAAAGACTTGTTGATGTTACCAGAATACTCATTGTAAGGAAAAGGGGCAGGTAGAACCACCTCAAGTATTTTACAGTTCAAGGAACTGCCACTCTATCTACAGAGATTTTCTTCCCTATGTAGACTGCTACTTCTCTTCATTCCAGATTGAGCTCTAGGCAAACAGTTGTTGTAATGCAAAACATTATTTTGTGAACACGTAACCATTTACAATTCCATCTTAGTTTATTTAGTGAAAGACTGAAGGTGTTCATGTAGGAAAGCTGGAGAAGGGAGTGAGAAGGAAGGACGTCATTTCTAGATGAAGGTGCGGAGTGGTGATTGTGCCACTCATCTGTCTTTTCAACTAAAAAAATTTAAAAGTCTACCAGCTGCAAATAGGGTAAAGCAGCAGGTGAGCTGCATGTATCATCCTCATCTTGATGATTATATAAGATTTCCAAAATCCTACTGGACTGGCCTCTCAAGGAGATGGGTGGCCAAGTTCCTAATTTAGGAACTCTCTTAGGGTTTAGAAATAAAGTAAATGCTGAGCTACACAGATTGTCAATATTCAGTCACTTCATATGTGGAAACAGATATGTACTTGCCTGGAGGAGTCTGTTTTTGAAAACTGACATATCTGTAAAGTACAGGTACCTAAGTTTCACTTTGTGTTCTTGAATACCACTTGACTCAAGCACATCCATTCCTTTTATTTCCTATAATGTATAGATACTTTTGAAACCCTGTCTTAGTGTGCTGAAAAATAATTAGCTACTAGATAGTCTCCTTTTGCTGGTTCTCTCAGCAGTTCTTGACATTGACATTGTTCCCTTAATTATATAATTAAAATAAAATTGTTTATTTTACCAGAAACAAAGACATAAATCAAAGTACATGGAAGTTTCTAAACATACTTCCAGGCATACTGAGTTCTTCAAGAGTTTGGAAATTTCAAAGCTTACATATCTGTAACTGAACTAATAAAACCTCAGTAATTGTCCATTTTAATTGGCCTTCAGCATTCTTAGATTGAAAGCAATTATGTAGAGCTATAGAACTGAAGTACAATGTAGGCCTTTAATTATCTGTCTGTATAATTATATACAGAAATATGCTGAATATCTTCTCACTTGTAAGTGAATTGTTGAGGAAAAAGAGCTACAAAAAGGCATATATTATAAAGTCAGTAGTTTTACTTTAGTGAAAACCACACATTTAATATTAAGTTCAGGAGCTTTAGTGAAAACCACACATTTAATATTAGGAGTTCAGGAGCAGCTTGTGTACTTGTATGGTAGCCAATGAACTAAAGGATAATGTGTGGCTGAGGAAGTGACCCAAATGTAAAGTGACCACATTAGTATGCCAGAGCACAAAATTACAGCTCATTCTTTAGGGGCAATGGCATTTTTTATCTTTTAATTTTTTTCTTATAACATATGAAAGTTGTCTAGAATGACAATGATGGAACATTGTATGCTGCAACGGCCAACAGATTTCTTATGCCATAAGGAATAAATTTGTATGTGTATATATAGATATATATACAGAACAACATCCCCCCCCCAAAAAAAAAAACAAAACACGCAAAAAAGTAGTCTAGGTGGTTCAGTGAATTATATCATTGCAGTTCCTGAAAGATTTGGACAGAAATAATTAATGCCACTGACTGTGATCTCAACAAATAGGCCTCCTTTTGCAAACTTGTTCTGATTAGCTATTTTTTTTCATTGCAAAGTCAGAGGTAGTAGTCCAGTAAAGTATAATCATTAGGCAACAGATTGTTAACAGATTTTGGGGAACAAACATGAGGAATGAACACTCTTGATGAGTCCAGTATGGTCCAATATTTCAGTTCATAAATTTTTCAATTGCATTGATCTTTAACTGTGAAACAGTTACGCAGATAAATATAGAATCACAGAATCACAGAATGATTGAGTGGGAAGAGAGCTCTGAGGTCTTTTTGGTCCAATTTCAGGTCAGCTCCAGCAGGTTGCTCAGGATTGTGCCTACTTGAGTGTTGAGTGTTGAGTACCTCCAACGATGCAGACTACAGTCTTTATTTAAAGTATCAGTATCTAAACAGTATTTAAAGACAACAGTACCTTTATTTAACCGTGTTTGACATACTTAGAGGAACAACCAAGGGGAGTTCTAAGATACTGCCTAGAAATTACTATCCTCATAGGCCTTCGGTAGTTCCATTGAGTAGGCTCCTTATAGACCCTTGGCAGTTCCATCTACTAGATCCAACAAGTAAATCCCGATAGCAGCTACTCAGAACTTGGGTTTGGGATATTAAAGATAGAAAAATACACTATGGGCTCTGGCAGGAAGTTCATTTTTTGAAATTTTAATTATTATGAAGAAAAGACTCTAAAGAAGGTTCCCTAAAACACATATGCAGACAGAAGCAAACCAGGATTGAAGCTGTGATTGCTGTAACATTTATTCTTAATTATTTTGGTGATACATGTGATGTTCTAAACAGAGAACATAGTCCATTTTTTTTTTCCCTTCATAATTCTAAAAAACAAGAGGAATTGATAATGTGAGTGGTGAAGTCCAATGTGCCAGAATTTCCTTTAGTCACCTCTAAAATTTAGGACTGATTCTCTTCTAAACCTTCTGTCCTTTATTCCCCTATTCTAGCCTTTCATCTAATTTTTTTTCTCTTGTTGTTCAGAAGAATTCAAAATTAACCCTGCAATGTCAGTAGGATACGTTGATATTTCCAGTAGTACTGAATTCTCAGCGAGAAAATCAAAATTTGACCAGCTATTTTTCCTTTCTTTGTAACATCTGAAACTTGGGATCAGAGTAAGCTTTACTAAGCCACCATCTTCCTAATAAAGGAGTACAAGGAACTGTTGATGCTCCTGTTTTCTCCGTTCTTGTAAAACTCCTATGAGATGTAAACCTGTCTTACTGTGGGTTTTCCTTCCATGGTTGAAATACACACACACACGCACGTACGTGTGTGTATATATATGTTTATAAATCATGTTCTTTTAGAAGACTCGTGCAGATATTAGGGAGAAAACCTGTTTGCTTGATTTGAGCAATGGCATGCCAGGTGAAGAGCAGACCTCTGAAAGGAAGGAGGAAGACTGAACCTGTAAAAGCAGAGAAGAATGCTCATAAGAAAAACTTTCCAGAAAGCAGAACATATTGGAAAGTCCCTTTAGTATTTTTTGGGTGTTCACATTAAGGAAAAAGATGGAGGCAATCCACCTCAAAGCTCAGGAAAACTTTAAGTACTGTAAGGCACATTATGAAGCTTTTAGTTTTTATGACAACTTCTGTTTGCTATTGATGTGTTAAAATTGTCTTCTTACCTGTGATGGGGAACATCATATTAAAAATTATTTTGCAAGGAGTTCTAAATGTCGTATTTAGAGGATGTTTTCTGCAACAGCAGAAGACTGAATTTGAAGCTAATGGTCACTTTCAGCTCTATGTTCTCATGCTATGAAACTCCTTGGAACAGTTTGGACCTTAATGCCAGTTACTTCCCAGACTTTTTTACTGAATGTTGATTTTCTATATTTTCAAACATTTCTAACCATTGTTAAGTTTAGCTGTTGCACTGCTGCCCGCCATATTCAAAGAGATGATATGAATGCCCAAATCTCAAGCTTCATGTATTGCCGTGACAATAGATACATTGTCTATTGCCGTAATACCTAGACACTTGGAAAGGATTTACCCCATATTCTTTAGCTGTTTGAAAGCCAGTTCTCTAGTCTAAGCTTATCATACAGACTGTCTCTGTACTTGGTAGAGATACACAGGACATTGAGGAGATTGATTCATCCCATTCTGAAGTCAGTTTGCAAAATATGTGGGATAATTGTCTCTGGAGCAATCCATTGCAAAGGATGTAATGTACATGATCAGCTCAGACTAGACAGCAAGCTTTTAGGTAGCTAGAGAAATTAGGTGGATCTCACATTGACTGTTGAGTTATGCAGACTATCTCACAGTAAACCTGTCTTTTCCCAGTCTCTTTGATTAAATGTTGGTTGAGATGTGGACAGATTTTTAGTTTTTTGGTTTTGACTGAGATCTGCATATGAAAAATGGTAAGATACACAAACCTTTCATCCTTTTTAATGAACAGTATAGTATATTTGCATTTTCATTCTGGTATTTATATTCTTTCATTAGCCATTTGAACTGAAGTCTCATAACTCTGTAAACTCAATGTCAGGGCATTAATAAAAAGAGCAAAAGTACATGACTATGTGTGATTTAGTCATAAAAAAATTCTCCACTATATTTTGCTAAACTGACTGATCTGTGCATGCTACCAAGTACAGAATTATTTTTACAGATCAAATTAGATTAAAGCTGGTCTAATTCAAGTAATGCTTTGAAATATATGTGGGTACTGGTATCTTCTCTCACCAGCATTATGAATTGACTTCCTTACATAGTAATGAACTTGGCAATTTGCAAGCTCTGTAATCAAAAGTAATTCCATGTTCAAGTAATGCTTTGAAATATATGTGGGTACTGGTATCTTCTCTCACCAGCATTATGAATTGACTTCCTTACATAGTAATGAACTTGGCAATTTGCAAGCTCTGTAATCAAAAGCCTAATTCCATGGAAAGCTCCAGATATACTTTAAAAAAAATAATGTTCTGAGTTTTGGAAAGAGAAATAAGCCTTTATTTTAACCCCATTTTCATATTATATCCACAGCAGAATAAATTATTTGGAAGTCATTCTGCAAAAATATCTTAATAAATATTGTTTACTGCTGTATTGCCCATGAGCTCTCTTACCAATTTCAATGTCTTTGTCTTCTGCAAAATTATGTGGTGATTTTAAAATCAAGACAGACTTTTCTTGGATAAAAAATGTAATTGATGCACTGGGAATTCATTAGAATAAGGTATTTATTCTCTGTATCACTCAGGAAGTAATTCAGCTCTGCATAGTTTAGGAAAGGTGTTTGGGGGTTTTGTCAGATTTTTGTTTTGGTTTGGATTGGTTTGTTTTTTTCTTCTTTAGTTTATATTACAATAATGTTAGATCCTAAATAAAGATCATGATGGTGCCATATGAAGAGACAGCTCTTGCTCTAAAAAGTTGTTAAACAATTTATCATCCTAAGAAGCCTTTCCTTACATTTAGCTGCCAAGGGAAAAGTGTGTTTAAGGCAAGCCATTTCATGACACATGGTACCTGGTTAATTGCTATCTAAAAGCTCATTACTTCACAGCTTTCTTGATTTTATCTTCTACATCCTCCATTTCTGCACCTGTTTTGGCAGTACTTAATATATTTGTAATTCTCTGCCTGTACCAAAGAATCGCTGTATTGTTAATAAAATGAGAGTGAATTGTACATGGGCAAAATTAATGAAAGAAAAAGTTGAACCTTACTATACTATCAGCTCTTATTAGGTATGTCAACTCTATTGCATCCTGCATTGAAAACCTTTCCAACATAAAAAGTTCTAACAAGCACATTAATTTAAGAAACACAAAGATTCAGCTTCACATAAAATGCTACTAAGCAGTAACTATAATGCAGTAACAAAGTGGGAATGCTTAATTCTGTGTACTGATCTGGCTGTGTGGGTCTAAATGCCTAGTCCAGTCACCACTGATATTATTGGCAAATGAAAATCCCCCTCCCCATGAAGGGAGGAAGACATAGATGTCATAGCAAGCACAAGTTTTACCTCAGCTTTCCGGTGTGCTTTATGATCCTTTTAGGATGGGTGTTCTTTTGGTTTTATTTGGTTTGCCTTTTTTTCTTTTTTGTTTCCCTTTCTTTTTTCCCTTGGAAACAATTACCAAAGAGAAAATAGTGGTAAGGATGTCTGAAGGTATTTTTAAGACTAATTTTAAAAAGACTTTTCATGTACACATTCAAGCCATTTACATCCTATTTTCTAGAACTGTTAACTGTCATTTCATATGTTTTTACAGGTAAGCCACAAATGCCTATCAGATATGGGTATTTTTTACCAGGACTGCATTCAACATACACACTATAACCTCAGGACCATGAGCACTGGACCTTTAGTGGTGTAAGCTTGCTCTGTACACATACAGGGAGATGAAATACAGGTTTAACTTAAAATCTAGTGAGGTTAAATACTGTTGTGGTTTAACCCGTCAGGCAGCTAAACACCATAGAGCCATTCGCTCACTCCCCCCCCCTGCAGCGGGATGGGGGAGAGAATCATAAAAAAGGTAAAACTCATGGGTTGAGATAAAGTAAATTTAATAGGACAGAAAAGGAAGGGAAAATAATAATAATGATAAAAGAATATACAAAATAATTGATGCACAATGCAATTGCTCCCCACCCGCCGAATGATGCCCAGCCAGTCCGCGAGCA
>NW_008795138.1:5291383-5293510 GCF_000699145.1 Aptenodytes forsteri | reverse complement strand
CTGGTGGGGTGGTGTGAGAAGCAGAAAAGGCCTTGACTCTGTGTAAGCACTGCTCAGCAGTAACTAAAACATGCCCATATTATCAACACTGTTTCCAGCGCACAAATCCGAAACATAGCTCCATACTAACTACTGTGAAGAAAATTAACTCTATCCCAGCTAAAACAAGTACATTCTCCACCCCTTATTCCATACCATTTATGTTATGCTCAGCTCTCACACTATCCAATACATACTCATTAACCACCCCCCCCCTCCCATCCTTTGATATAATACATAGATATAATTCCCTTAGTCTATGGACCACCCCTGTGAAATGTCTATAAAATGTCCATTGATTTCATTTAGTCCATGACTTTGGGCTCCGTCTGTTATGGTGGTCACTCAGGACAGGGGAGGTGGTGTGTTGTGTGGAGTTATTAGGTATCAAAGGCAGCTCAGGTCAGGTCACTGTTGCATTTGCACTGCTTCTTGTAAGGCTTGTCCTCTACTGGTTCAGGTGGTTCCTGTTTTAGTAATTCCTATAACATGCAACTCAAATCATGAGTTACAACAACTTAAAGGGCAAAAGCAAGCAAACAAACAAACAAAAAATAAACACAGGGATAGGTTTGCACAATTATGACTTGGATCAACTTAGGAGTGTCTGATGAGAGCTCCCTTTCCCTATAAAGAAAAGAAATAGGACTGTGTCATTGGAAATAATAAACAGGGAAGGGAGGAATAAGAGGAGAGAAAGTTTAGGGTCATGGAGAAAAAAATTACCTTACCTCCTATACAGCTCCTAGATCAGGTCATTTGTCTTAAAGACATGGTTTTGGGTATGATGTATCATCATTCAAAGTACTTATCCTTTGTTTTGGCTATGAAAGATGCTTAGATGAATTGTTAAAACTAGAGAAATAACTTTTAAAAGAATTATTTTAGATAAAGTGGATCCCACCTGGAGACCCGACCCCTGTCATCCATCTGATCTGCTTCTCAGTATGCTCTTTGGGGTTTACATTCTTGTCATATGCTAGAATTCTTATGTGCCTAAATTTCAGTAATAAATACTTTGGAATAGTAAATTCCAAAAGCTTGATTACCCACTCATCATTTCATGCATATCTTTGGCAAACTCAGAGGCATTTCAATAGCGAAACTGTTTCATGTTGTTAGTTCAGACAACTGGAATCAAAGCTGTTCTGTTGCATTTGCAGTTCTCAATTCTTAGAATAACTATACACTTCATGAGATAATCCTTCCTTTTACAAGCAGCTGCAACTATCACAAAATCATAAGGGCCAATATAAGTGAAATGATGGAGTAAAATATACTAAAGTTGTGAATTCATCAGAAGTGTAAGAAACAACTAGTAACGACAATGTGGTTTTGTAGTGTCAGGCATATAATGACTTCTTGAAATGAGTGTAATTTACACATTATGAAGAAAATTGAAGTGTAGCAAGAAAACAAACATTTAGAATTTGCAGGTTGGTAGTTACATTTATTGTACTATACAGAATTTTCCATAGAATAGAAATTCTATTTTTGGTCATTAATAGTGTTTTAATAGTGCCTGGTTAACACACATCTTTAATCAATTTTAATGAGAGAAATGTGGTAAAATTCCAGACATAGATTTGAAATGCAGATAGCCGCATCCAAAGAGTTGCATTCAATGGCTCAATATCCAAGTGGAAACAAGTAACAAGTGGTTGAGGGGTCCATATTGGGCCCAGTACTGTTCAATATCTTTATTAATAACATAGGTAGTGGGATTGAATGAAGCCTCACCAAGGTCACGGATGACACCAAGCTGAGTGGTGTAGTTGATATGCTTAAGGGAAGGGATGCCATCCAGAGGGACCTCAACAGGCTTGAGGAGTGGGCCCATGTAAACCTCATGAAGTTCAACAAGGTCAAGTGCAAGGTCCTGCACCTGGATTGCAGCAATCCCCAATATCAATACAGACTGAGGGATGAAGGGATTGAGAGAAGCCCTGCAGAGAAGGACTTGGGAATACTGATGGGTGAAAAGTTTGACATGAGCCAGCAAAGTGCGCTTGCAGCCCGGAAAGTCAACCGTATCCTGGGCTGCATCAAAAGATGCTTGGCCAGCAGGTCGAGGGAGGGGATTCTGCC
>NW_008795138.1:5289413-5291289 GCF_000699145.1 Aptenodytes forsteri | reverse complement strand
CCTCTCCTTTGAAGAAAGGCTGAGAGAGTTGGGGTTGTTCAGCCTGGAGAAGAGAAGGCTCTGAGGAGGCTTGATTGCTGCCTCCCAATACTGAAAGGGGGCTTATAAGAAAGATGGAGAAAGACTTTTTACCAGGGTCTGTAGTGACAGGACAAAGGGAAATAGTTTTAAACTGAAAGAGGGTAGATTTAGATTGGATACAAGGAAGAAATTTTTTATGCTGAGGGTGGTGAAACACTGGACGAGGTTACCCTGCGAAGTTGTGGATGCCTCATCATTGGAAGTGTTCAAGGTCAGGTAGGATGGGGTTTCGAGCAACCCGATCTAGTTGAAGATGCCCCTGTCCATGGCAGGGATGTTGGAACTTGATGAACTTTAAAGGTCCCTTCCAACCCAAACCATTCTATGATTCTATGATACTATGACCTAGACTGCAACTTAACTGCCTCTTGAACCCTCACTTAGGTTTTTCTGAGATTTCTGAACCCTTATATGTACATACTCCAGAAGGTTTTCTGCTCCTCCTTCTTTTGTCTTATCATTCATTCTACAGTGATTCATTTTGTCCATGGTGTTCCATAGACAGCCTCTAGAGTCCTCCAGTTGTACTAACACTGTATAATTTGTAGGGCATTCTCTGGCATGAGGGGCAGTTTGGGAGCCTTAGAAACTCCTCCTGCATCCCCATAATAAGGTGACACAGGTACAACCATTGTGGTGAAGCAGCATAGTGATGCCTACCTGCAGATGGATTCACTGCAGAGGAAAAAGCCTGTGAAAAAAGGTATGATGATACTGAAAAACTGTGTATTTCCTTTAGAACATCTTATATTTCAATTTCAGAACTCTTATAATATTAAAAAAAAATTCTTAATAAATTACAAAAATGTTTTAAGAAATGTTTTCAGTTAAAATTTTCTAAATACAAAACCTGGGATTCACTTCCCAAATATTTATTAAATTAATCATTTGATCACAATAACAATATAAAAATATTTAATACTGTCCTTTCTTGTAATTTTAGATTATTTTATAAGCAGATTCAAAGTTCAAAATGTATACATTTCTGAAATCATTAGAAACAGATCACATAATAAAATAAATACAAAATAATTAAGGAAGATGTAACATTTCCAAGCAGTCAGCTCATTTTTCTGAATAGAGACATTTTGGTTTCTCATAAATAGTGAGCTTCAAAACTAAACTCCAGCAGGGGAAAAGAGAAGAAATACTGAGTAGAATATAAGACTATAGAACAGTTATTCTATAACTGATCTAAAAAATCTTTCATTTGCATTATCAACTCAATTGCATTATGAACAATATTTTGAGTAACAAGAAAAGGTTTATGGTAGCAAATGACCTCTCAAAACACTACAGTATGAAGTGGCTGCAGGTTCTTCACAAAATACATTAATGACAAATATAAATTATAATGTATCACCTTTACTGTTTCAAAGTAATGATTTATTTAACCCTAGTTACAGAGGAGCAGTTAACATGATACATACTCATGTCAACTTTCATTTAATCACTCTGTCCAATCAATATCTCCCATTTTTCAATTGAATTTTAACATTTCATCTTGCAAGAATCATGATGATAAGGGGTTTCAAAAATCAGTTTTCTTTTACTGAACAAATGGCACACAGCAATGTTTAATTAATATATATATACTTTCTTGTATTGACATTGTTCTAATGTTTTAAAAATCTCATCCCAGTGAGGTCCTGGATTTCTCCTTCTGAGTCAGTGATAGCTAGCTTTGGGGTTTTCACAGTATTTGTTTACGACAGAATTCTGGCAGAGATCTAAATAGGTACAGTAGACCTGACAAGGTCTACAGACAAGGTCTACTGAAAAGTAGACCAGATTT
>NW_008795138.1:5281099-5285027 GCF_000699145.1 Aptenodytes forsteri | reverse complement strand
TTTAGCATGGAGAAAAGGAGGCTGAGGGGAGACCTCATCGCTCCCCACAACTCCCTGAAAGGAGGTTGTAGCGAGGGGGGTGTTGGTCTCTTTTCTCCCAAGTGTCTAGTGATAGGACGAGAGGAAATGGCCTCAAGTTGCGCCAGGGGAGGTTTAGATTGGACATGAGGAAAAATGTCTTTTCTGAAAGAGTGGTGAAACATTGGAAGAGGCTGCCCAGGGAAGTGGTTGAGTCCCCATCCCTGGAGGTATTTAAAAGACGAGTAGATGAGGCACTTAGGGACATGGTTTAGTGGGCATGTTGGTGTTGGGTCGACGGTTGAACTCGATGATCTTAGAGGTCTTTTCGAACCTTAATGATTCTATGATTCCATGATTCTATGACAAGTTAGTTATGTGTAGCACCAAGCCACTACCCGATTTTGCTCCCAGTTTGCCAACTGATTAAAGGTGGCATATCTGATCTGATACAAGGTAAACTGTTAGGTCCATACTGAATGGAAGGTTCTCATATTTCTTTCACAATGAAGAGATTTATCGCATATTATTTTTGTTCTCATACAACCTACTCAATAGGTAATGTGTCCTATAAACTGCACTTTACACTAGTTTGTGGTGTCAGCTGTCATTGTGTTTTCATACACAGTTTGTTGCTGTCAATCTGGAAACCAAGGCTAGATGCATGATTGTAAAGATGGGGCTGGATGGAATGGGTGGGATGCAGTAGAAAGCCCTGCAGCAATGGGAAGGCTAAAGGAGGTGGTGGGGAGTTAAGGGATGGAAAGCCACAATCCTCTGAACACCTTTAGCAAATCTGTATCTGTAAACCATAACTCCTTCTGAAGCTTAATTACTCGTGCTGATCAAAAAGACTCAGATATCATCTTAATTTTCAAAGGATAAATGGCTATGCAAAAGCATCCTATGCTCATAGTTCACTAACACCAAATCTGATTTTAGCATTGCTGGCATGAGACTATATAAGCCAAGACCACATGTTGCAATGCTCAGATTTTGTACAAACTCACTCTGCTGATTTAGGTCTGCTCAAATTTTGACAAGTTAAATTTGCAAGAGCAGGTTTTATTTTGGATCAGGCATTGTCTGTTCTACTCGGACTGTATTCCAGATCCAGTATTTATGTAGTAGGGATAATTTAAGCATTACCAAAACCAAACGCACAAACAAAAAATCCCTTAAATTTATTCTATACAGTGTGCTCTGACCAAGCTGACAGAAATGTGCTCAGCTACCAACATTTGATATGTATCCCATTACTGCCTTGCAGTACACCAATCTGATATTCACAATAACAGAAACATGTTCTAAATGCCTATAACAGACTTATTCCTAGCAATAAATCTTAAATGGCAAACAGATGCTGCCCTAATACAGCTTTTATTTTCTTTATTTCTTGGAAAATTATTTTATTTTGTTTAAGACTTGTTACATGTTTTATTAATTTCAACAGGAGAAAATATATTTAGGTCATGGTAGATAACTTGTGTTTCGCTATCACCCACTGGTCTGTAATATTTTGTTATTCTTAGACAGATAAAATTTTATACAACATATATTCCTACAATTAACTTCTTTGGCTATGGAGAATTACTTCAGGATTCTTAAAGTTTTCAGAAAGTATTAGCATTGCCTCTTTGGATTTTAAACAAGGAAATTTACAGGTGTTTATCTAAAATATGGGCATCACCAGTTTGAGGTAAATGGTTAATTACAATAAATAGAGTTGGGCTACTCAGTATTTGCTAATGCAGCACCTAGCTTGTAGGTACCAGTATGTAGCCTTCCTACTCTGGGACATGTAGCAAGTTAGGCAATTCAGGAGACAAACTGCAACTATCAGGACATTTGGTGAGGACCTACCTACACACAAAGTGCAACTACTTGGAGATAGGCAAAATAATGTAAATTATATGTAAAGTTTAAGTGTTTTACTCAAGCTCATTTCATTTCACTTAAGATGCATATCTTCATTGCCTTCAGAGCAATCTGAAGTACTCCTTGCTTTTAAAATATGCCAGAAAGTGCTGATGACCTCATTTTACAGAACTTTCTGACACAGAGAGCAAGAGACCCTGACTGAAATGGGATGTGAACCAGTGGGCGTTTATCTTTTTTTGTGTGTCGGAACAACTGTGGGAATAGCCAAGTGGGCCCACGTTTCACAAAAGGGTTTGATTCTGTTGCCTAGAAGTGGTTGTCCAGAGCTCTTTTGACTATAGCAGGGTATCCCACCTGACCTCTTGCTTCTTCTGTCATAACTCTCAGTCATATATGGATGCCTCAGCTCCTTAGGCATCTCAAATGACACCAATGGTTAAGGTGGAAAACTGAATTAACTTCCTATTCATCTCACCTTTAAGTACTGTCACACTCAAAATCTTGCTACGAGAAAAATGAAACATACAGTATTTATGGAGACAAGAATTTATTGTTAGTCCAGTTGCAGTGTTAAAAGTCTAATATTTCAAATTATCTAATTAATACTGAAAAACACTATTAATATTACAGACAGAATTATTAAGCAGGGATGTCATAACTGTGTACAGTTTTTCTTAGGTGTTACACATACCCTTTCAGTGTGCCTTGTACCTAAGGTTGATACTTCTCTGTCTTTGTAAAGAAAAAGAGGGGTGGGGAGTTGTGACAAGATATTTGCAAGACGGTATTTTCTGACAGGAATATGCTGATCATGGTGGTGGCTTCTTTCTCCTTAGTCTTAGCTCAAACCAGGGCATTTGCCCTCTTGCCACAGACTTCTCCTTGCTTCCCAGCTGATGTCTGGAATTTGCACAACAGCCTTCTCCAGCCTCATTTGACACAAAGGCCTATTGTTTCTTACACAATGGCCACGTAGTTTTGTCAGACAGTTACCATATGTGTCATTCACTGAGCTGAAGCTACAATAGCTCAGGCAATAGTCACTTGACCACTACAGTTGGTAAAGCAGCCTAAAACTAGCTGAGACTGATACAAGCCCTGAAAAGTCCTGAGACCCAGCACTATGTAGTCAATATAGCGCCTGATGGTTTTTACTAGTAATGGTAAAATCCTAGTCCCATGGTCAAATTTAGCAGCAATGCTGCCAGAGTGTGGACTGATGAAACTATGAAGTCTCATGCCTAAAACTTTGGCAAATTTATAATTCTGTCATATTCAACATTGTAAGAATACAGGAGACATAAGCATGAGATTGATTTATATTCATACAAAGAGTTTATGGATTTATCATTTAAAATGAGCTAAACAAACGAGAAATTTATAGGAATAGGCTAGTCAGAACTAGGAGACTACAGTAAGACTTTAGGCAAATGAAAGGGTTACAGTAAAAGACCTTTCTGTAGAGGTCTTTGTAGCACTTTATTTTAATGGAGCAATGAAGAGCAGAGAAATAAGGCACATCATAGTGTTTAGTCAAGATGTGAGTACTAACATGTAATCAGTTCCAAAAGTAAATTAAATTCAATGACAATTGCCATTGTAAACCTATTGTTTTCTGTCCTGTAGTCAGAATTTGTTTGTACTCTGAGTTATGTTTAGGGCTTTGTTAAAGAAAGATGTGTTAGTTGTTTTGGTTTAATCTTTGTCAAGACTTAAGCTACATATTTGGCTTGCCTGAAGAAGCTGTCAGAATACATAAATTATGAGAAGACTTAGAGGGCAAACACTGCAACAAACCAGTCTTGTACAGTATATATTGCCCTCTTTTTGCTTAAAACCACAATTGTGCCCCTGTACTCAGCACTGGTGAGGCCGCACCTCAAATACTGTGTTCAGGTTTGGGCCCCTCACTACAAGAAGGACGTTGAGGTGCTGGAGCGTGTCCAGAGAAGGGCAACGAGGCTGGTGAGGGGTCTGGAGAACAAGTCGTGTGAAGAGCGGCTGAGGGAACTGGGGTTGTTTAGCCTGG
>NW_008795138.1:5276598-5280940 GCF_000699145.1 Aptenodytes forsteri | reverse complement strand
GGTATTTAAAAGACGAGTAGATGAGGCACTTAGGGACATGGTTTAGTGGGCATGTTGGTGTTGGGTTGACGGTTGGACTCGATGATCTTAGAGGTCTTTTCCAACCTTAATGATTCTATGAAAATGCTTTAATAAAAACAGAATAGGTTGTTACTTTAAAAATCAGTTGTTTTTTTTTAAATTAAATATATATTAGAACATCTGTTCTGATTTTTATGCTTACATTTTACAGTGTTTAATCCTCTATAAATTACTAGGTAGTGCAAGAAGAAACAGATTTTAATTTTTAATAGCATGGTAAATACATTTTAAAATATTTTTTTTTACTAATTGATTCTGTTAAGTCAGCAAACATAAATCTCATTTAAAAATAGAATTCATCACTGATCACCCTTCTGATGACCACAAAAGGTTACTACAATACATTTCATATAGGAATATTTGATTTAAAATAGAGGAAAGAAAAGTGTGATTTTCATTAATTCCAACATGATTAGAACTTAATACTTTTTCCTTTCAGAAATTTCAAGCTGATTTGGTTTTGTTTTAGTTGTTATATAGGGTGCTATACACACTAACTATAAACATATTTTGAACAAACTGAGTAGAAGGAAACTTTCCACTATAAATTTAAAACAGAACTTATTTTTGTTTTTATATCAATTTGGAATAAGTAATGCATTAAAACTTTATGATACATGAGATGAAAAGGCCATATTTGCTGTTTTATTAAAAAAAAGGACATTTCACTATAGGCATCTCCTGATTCTCAAAGCCAGACCAAAAGTTTATTTAAGTTAATAGAGTCCATTTGCAATATTCGTTGAATCTTGTATCACCTCAGTATAAAACAAAGGAGATGGAACAGAGTAGAAATACAATTTTGTAGTGTGCATGAAAGCTTAACATGTAAGATTTTCATTAAAACATTTTTTTTTCACAGATTAATACTGCCATAGTTCTTCCCTCAAAATGCAGAATAGTCAAAATAAAACTCTGTCCCTGGACAGATAAAAAGAATCTGGTGTTGTTGTAGTCTACTGAGCAAGCAGTCTGCTTCTGATGGAGCTGAACCTAACAGGATTTATGCTATAGGCTTGAAACCAGCAAATACCAGCAAAAAAACCCATAGCCCTGAAGAAGAAAAATGAGACCAACACAAGTGGATTGGGAACACCCTTGTAGAGATCAGTTCCCACAGGGCATTGTAGTGGTGGACTACTGAAGACATGCTTCAGTCAAAAATAGTCCTTGAATGCATCAGTGATTTGCATCTTAAAGATGATTAATTTATTATTAGGGTTTTCAAATGGGGTAGGGCTACTGTAAATTATTGAGAAGGATTGCTTCAAGATCTGTCATTTTTTTATTTCAAAGAGAATGAGCAGCTTTCTTCATCTGAATAGTTTCTCCTTAGGAAACTGATATCACATTTCATCAATTCCTTTTCTGGAGAAACAGATGGATGCATTGCTGTAAAATATGGTGCCATTATTTTCTGGAACATGTGTGCTGTAATGGAGGGGGTGTAGGTGCTCTTTCTGAGCTCCTAGATGGCAAGCTGAGAGTCAGGTTTTGATTAGCAGCTTTATTGCCACAACAGGTATACCTACGCTGCCAATTTTTTCAGTTCTTCTGTTCACTCCCGATTCTTGATTCCTAAGCATCTTCCCTGCATAAATGTGTAAAGTAGAAGCTGAATCCAGTGGATTTCTGGGGCCCAGAGGTTTCTCCTTCCCACCCTGCTTGAACATTAGCAGGGTCTCTAAGCTCATCTAATACCCAGGGCCAGACCCTTTCCTTGGTCAGTGTCTCAGATCTTGGGTATTTGCAGATGCAGGTCTCTGTCTATTAACTGGTGTTCCAGCTTGAAATGGACTAGCAAATTACACACACAGAAAATAGAGAGTAAGGTCACACAGAAAATATTTAGAAGTACAGTTTCGTAAGAAGATAGGACAGACTGCGGTGATCAGGCCCAAGGCTCAGTCAGACAAGCATACTGACAAACAGCTTGTTTACAGGTGACCATCTCCTTTTATTATTCCCTTGTCTCCATTTTCTCATGCTTGTTCTTCTCCTACCTACACTGGCTTTTCCTCCTCTCTGGCTTGTCCTTTTCCATTTCTCATGTCACGTCCAGCAGTTTCTCATGGTCTCTTCTGTTAGCTAAACCTCAGGACAGTGCCTTAGCATCTGGTGGCATACCCATAACAAAATCTGAGTTCATTTTGTAGCTCTCTTTTGAAATGAACCAGTTACTTTCCTCAAAACAAAATCCAGATGTTGTTCTGGGACTGCTTGCTCCTGGACCCCTCCCAATACGTAGTATAAACAGGACTGTAGCCAGTTTTCTTCCTTTTGTCCTGTATCATTCTTTAATGCTATTTTATTAGGTTTTGCACTTTCAAGTATTTCCAGGTGTTCTGATACCACAACCCACAGTGTGAGCTACATACTATCCATTTCATGCTATAAAAATATCACTGGTGGACTTAAAAATTGGCCTTGCATTATTTCAGACATTTTGAACTGAAGAAAAAACAAACATGAAATAAGAATTTCTTAGTGCTACAGGGTCACTAGACAAGATCCAGAAGTGAGTAAGTGCTATGTGCCTATGTGCCACGTAATATGAATGCAGGCTGTATTAGTTGGTCTAGGGGTTACAGATCACTCCCTGGAACATAAATGTAGTCACTGGTCAGATACTGGTCGGGCAAGGAAGTCCCACTGAGAATTCACATTGCAGTTGACTATAGATGAAGATACAGATTTCCCCATTATTACTAGTCTGAGACACTTTCTCAAATCAGAGGCTTCACATAAATTTAATAGCAACAAAACAACAGGAGTCATTGGCTTGTCAAATACAAAACTATTTAACTACTAATTTTTTTGTGTAATATGCTGCTTGGATCAGTTCCTTTACTGCAAGAAAATATAATAACTATCAAACATCAGACTTCACACAAGGCTGTAATGACTATCTCGGGAGAAGCAAACTGGTAAACCTAACCTTGTATCAAGAAAATTAATAAAAATTATAATAAAGAATACCATTATTCAATGATTATGGCTAAATACAACATGGTAAAACTGCTTAAAAAACCCCAAACAAACCAAGCCCCAAAAAACTTCTGCATGTTTTATGAAAATTAGAATTTACAGTTGTTTCAAAAACCAGACAATAAAATTGTATGCATCTTTGAGTAAGTTTCTTTCCAGAAGTGCTTGAATAAACAAAGCTATCATTTAATAAGAGGGAAGGCCTAAGTAAATTATCCAACAGCATCAATATAGTCATAGACTCACAGAATCAGGGAATGGTTTGGGTTGGAAGGGACCTTTAAAGTTCATCAAATTCCGACATCCCTGCCATGGACAGGGGCATCTTTAACTAGATCAGGTTACTCAAAGCCTCATCCTACCTGACCTTGAACACTTCCAATGATGAGGCATCCACAACTTTGCAGGGTAACCTCTTCCAGTGTCTTACAACCCTCATCGAAAAACATTTCTTCCTTATGTCTAACCTAAATCTACCCTCTTTCAGTTTAAAACTATTTCCCTTTGTCCCGTCACTACAGACCCTGGTAAAAAGTCTTTCTCCATCTTTCTTATAAGCCCCCTTTCAGTATTGGAGGCAGCAAATCGAGTCTCCTCAGAGCCTTCTCTTCTCCAGGCTGAACAACCTCAACTCTCTCAGCCTTTCTTCAAAGGAGAGGTGTTCCAGCCCTCTGATCATTTTTGTGCTCCTCTGGACCTGTTCTAAAAGGTCCATGTCTTTCTTGTGCTGGTGACCCCAGAGCTGGATGTAGTACTCCAGGTGGGGTCTCACAAGAGGGGAGTAGAGGGGGAGAATCACCTCCCTCAACCTGTTGACCATGCTTCTTTTGATGCTGCTCAGGGTATGATTGACTTTCTGGGCTGCAAGCGCACTTTGCTGGCTCATGTCAAACTTTTCACCCATCAGTATTCCCAAGTCCTTCTCTGCAGGGCTGCTCTCAATCCCTTCATCCCTCAGTCCGTATTGATATTTGGGATTGCTGCAACCCAGGTGCAGGACCTTACATGTGGCCTTGAAATTCATGAGGTTTACATGGACGATATTTGGGATTGCTGCAACCCAGGTGCAGGACCTTACATGTGGCCTTGAAATTCATGAGGCTTACATGGACCCTGGCTGAAAAGGGAGCTCTTGCTGGGACTCAGGAAAAAAAGGAGAGTTTACCGCTTGTGGAAGAAGGGGCAGGTGACTCAAGAAGAGTACAGGGATCTCATTAGGTCGTGCAGAGAAGAAATGAGAAAGGCAAAAGCCCAGCTAGAACGCAATCTGGCC
>NW_008795138.1:5254132-5275091 GCF_000699145.1 Aptenodytes forsteri | reverse complement strand
CCTCTGAGGAGCGGCTGAGGGAACCGGGGTTGTTTAGCCTGGAGAAAAGGAGGGAGGGGAGACCTCATCGCTCTCTACAACTACCTGAAAGGAGGTTGTAGCGAGGAGGGGGTCGGTCTTCTCCGGATGTCAAGGTCCCTCTGCATGGCATCCCTTCATTGTTCAAAAGATTAATTATTAATTAATTCATTCAAAGTAAAAATTAAAGCTGTGGCAAGGAGGCGGAAAACTCACACATTCTGCATGAACAGATGATGAAATAAAGACAAAATTTACTGTTGATAAGTCCAAAACAATTCACATCTAAAAAATAACTAACTATATACATAATTACAGCCTTTGATGGAAACATCCATAAATCATATAACAGATCTTGTAATTGTAGAGAGTGCTTGGAAAACAGTAGCTCAGCACTCTGTTAAGGTCAACATGTGAAGAGTACGTTGTAATACGCACCGCATCTGAATGTGTGAAGTTCAATACTTCATTTTCAAAGGATGTTAGAGAAGACCAGAAAAGGTTCTAGGATGATCGAAGAAACCAAATGATCAGAAATTATGTTGAAGTCAATGACCAGCAGTTTTGTTGTTCTCATTTCTATCTTTCTCAACAATGACCCACAAAAGCTGCAGCCCGGTATTCTATCTGGAGGCATTGTATACTTTTCCTCCTTCTCCTCCCTCCAAGGGAGATTTTTCCTCTTTGTCCTTTCATTCCACTGGCTGTAGTTTTTCCCTGTTCCACCCCTGGGCTTCTGTATTTTCTTTCTCCTTTACAGCTTTTCTGCCAGTCTCTTGAGAATAAAGTTATGACACAGATCTTGCAAGATTATTATTCTTTTTTTTTTTTTTTCTGCTTTTAGTCATGTTTCAAACAATTTACCAGTATATAATTACAGAATAAGGGGCATATATGCTCTGTCATATTACAGGAAAAAACAACAGAAAACAGAAAACAACAACAAAACCACACACAAAAAACCCTTGTATGAAATAACTAGCAGGTGTCAGTAGAAGAAAATAAAAAAGCAAGTAAGCAAGCAAACAATCAACTGTCTCCCTCCTCAACCACAGAATTTATCAAGAAGCAGACTTTAAGATTGTTTGGAATTTGGGGGGCTTGATTTTTCATCTCTTTAGTAGTTTGTCTTTAGTCATATACCGAATGACTTTCCTCTTGGATAAATTCTTATTACAACATTAATGAATTAATGAACATTAATGAACATTTCTGTTAATGAACAATTAGACTATGATGCTTTTCGAGTCATTTGTCCATCTGGATTTTCCATCCACATGGATCAGTCAGCACAACTTTGCTGATAGATATATAGCAGGTATAGGTTTGGTTCAGACTACTTTCCTCCCCAAAGAGAGAGGGTATGGATGTGTCCTGGTTTCGGCAGGGATAGAGTTAATTTCCTTCCTAGTAGCTGGTACAGTGCTGTGTTTTGGATTTAGGATGAGAATAATGTTGATAACACACCGATGTTTTAGTTGTTGCTAGGTAGTGCTTACACTAGCCAAGGACTTTTTAGTTTCCCATGCTCTACCGACTGAGCAGGCTGGAGGTGCACAAGAAGCTGGGAGGGGGCACAGCCAAACTGGCCAAAGGGACATTCCGTACCATGTGACGTCATGCTCAGTACATAAACTGGGGAAAGCTGGCCGGGGGGGGCCACTGCTCGGGGACTGTCTGGGCATCGGTCGGCGGGTGGTGGGCAATTGTACTGTGCATCACTTGCTTTGTGTATTATTATAATCTTATTATTATTATTATTTTATTTCAATTATTAAATTGTTTTTATCTCAACCCACGAGTTTTTTTCTCACTTGTGCTCTTCCAATTCTCTCCCCCATCCCACCGGGGCAGGGGGGAGTGAGCGAGTGGCTGGGTGGTGCTCAGTTGCCGACTGAGGTTAAACCACGATAGGATGTAAAGGGTAGGAACTAGGATCTCAGTCACAAAAAATTTCCATGATTGGCTACAGGGTCTTGTGCAAATGTGCTGGTTTTTGTACAACTAAGCCCAGTTTAGGCAGTAGACAGGTCCAGTCATTTTTATCTGTCTTCAGCAATTTGCAGACTTATGGTTCTAGATAAAAAACTTACACAAACACATTAAGCAGAAAATTCAAATTGCTTTCAGTATATCAGTATATATATAAAATATGTTTCTCTGTAAGCAAGTTCAAAATGAACCAGGAATTTTAGCATTGTGGTTCATCACTCAATAAGCATGTGAAATGTTCTTATTTAAGAAGAGATTGGGTAGTATTTCTCCTAGATATCTTACAACTGAGAAAAAAGAAATTCTGTGCATTTCAGCGGGTGAGAAAGAAATGAGATCCCATTTATCAGAGAGACTTACATTAAGCTCTTTACATCTGCTTCTCATCAATCACATCTCCATCATAGGTAGTGCTGCAAAATTCAATAACTTTTTCTTTGTCATTGAAGACTGCTTGAGGCAATCAAGAGACATTTCCAAATGCACCAATATACATTCTACATATCACAACAGGGCAAAATATACAATCCCAGAGACATCCCTTTTCTGTAAAACAGCTCAGCTGGAATTTGTTTAATCAGCTGAACTTTGTAACAGGAAGAAAATGAAGTGGGGGGGTGGTGGGAATAAACCCAACCCTCACACTCTCTCCCAGAAAGCTGAGACACAGATTACGAGAAATACAGGATTTTCTGTTTGTTTGGTTGGTTGGTTTGTTTTTCTGAAAAATAAGTATTTTTCACCTGTAGCAAAAGCAGAAGTCTGTAAGTGCATTAACTGGCATGCCTTGAACCTAAATACAAGTAAATATACTAAAATAGTGTAACTGACAACAGAATATAAATATTTTGTAACACGGTGAGGACACAGCTACACACAATGTATAAGCACTTTAGGTAAGTATGTGAGCAATGTAACCACCAAAGAACAAAGACTTGTGTAGTTGTACTTCAGTAGCGTGGAAAACTATGAGAGGAATAACAGAATTTTCAAGATGAAGAACAAAGAACAAGGTAAGAACACGGAACTCCAAACAGGCAGGGCATCCTGCCGGACACCGGAACTGGTAGCTGGCAAAATCTGTAACAAACAGTATTGGAAGCAGATGAGCCCCTCCCCCCTTTTGATAGCGAGTGAGAAACATAAAAACATCAGGCATGAAGAGGAAAGATGGAGAAGAAAACAATCCAATTTCTCTCATTGACAAGCTTTTAAAGACTTATTATTAGTCCAAATCTAAATATTATAGAAAAGGAAATAAAGCAAAGCAAAGAATATTGAAACAGAAAAAAGTTTCAGCAGTAACAGTACAGTTAAACTTGGTATAAACATACTTCCTAGTATCTACCCAATCTCTGCTGTTATGTCCATGCTTCCATTGCATCTTGGAATCCTAATATGTATTCAATATTGGGATGGTGAGTCATCAGCATCCTGAGTCCTTTGCCATGACAGAATATCAGGTTGACGGTGATGATTTCTTCCTGCTCACTGTAAGATTCATTTGGCATTTTTATGTTTGCTAACATGTTTTACACTTTGCTTTTTCTTCATTGGTGTTAAACTTTACATTGTGTCTGAATTTATTACATTTGGCTGGTTTACATATGCTAGATATCTGTACTTTGTTTTCTGTGTTAATCCAAAACTTAATTTTGTTCACTTCCCAGGTCTTCAGTTCATTGATCATTAGTGAGGTGTTCTTACAGCTTCAGGAGTTTCAGTGCCAGTCTCTGTCCCCTCTCTTGTCATCCCATGCATGCCCTACACATGCACACCTCATCTTGTGTCCCCACTTTTCAAGGCTTTTGTTATTGTACAGGGTCTATATGCCTGTATACTACTACATCAGTATGTTAGCGTTACAAATATTTCATTCTACACAGAATAACTACTCCTTTCTACTGTGAAAATTATGGTGATACCATGAAAATATAAACAAAGTTAATCAGACATAGGCAACTTAGTCATTAGAAAAAATGTTGTTACAGATAAACCAAGCGAAAACACAACTCCCCGCAGGTCAAGTTCAGAAAAAGCCTGACAAGCCTTAGTTCCGACACCCTGCAAACTCAGCACAAAGCCCATGGCCTGTGACCAGCAGCAGTATTACTGTATTTGCAGGACTAGCAAGGAAAATGTGAAGCAGAAATGGCTCCTACTGTGGAAATATTGTGGTTCATCCACACCAGAGGTGTAGAACCCTCGGTGAAATTCTCCCAAGCCTTATTTCCCTCTGGCACTAAGCAATAAGGACAGCCATCCCAGCCTCACAAGGCAGAGGAGCAGGAGGTGTGCAGCAGAGCAGGGAGCATACAGTGCCTGTACCATAGCCCTCAGTGGGGATTCCCTTGTCTCTCTCCAAAGTTACAGAGGTGAGCATGTGGTAATCTTGACCCAGCGGGAAAGGCAGTGTGCAGGAGAAAGTCAGAAGGTCCCAGCACTCCATCTAAACTCTGATTTTGTTGTGGAGTGATGAGAAAACATTGTATAACTATTTCAACCCTTCTTTTCACCAAGAGGTTGAATGAATTAGATTCATTGTGTTGAAAAATGAGTATAATACATGTTTTAATAGTTTATTGTGCATTTTTGCATGGGCATAGAAGCCCCAAGTAGGAATCTTGCTGCCTATTCACAAGCAGACAGACAGGCAAATGTCAACCATGTCTAAGAATGAAATGTGGTAAGTAGGAGAAAGTTACAACACCCTTTACAGGATAGTAGATTTTTTCTCTCCTCTCTCTTTTCCAACATATAACTAAATATTCTTGTCTTGTCAGTTTTATATTAATAATAAATAACCTCTATTATTCTTGTTTTGTACAGTGTTGTTCTCTTAACCCTTCACCATGTTAGAATGAACTTACATGCACATATGCACATCATGTGCATATCAGTTAGAAAGCATTATAAGCACAACTGGTGTACAGTTTGTTTAACCAAGGAAGCCACCAAGTCTGGCAAGAAGGAAGACCATCTGGAAAGGAAACAGGAGATTTGTTTCCAAAACTATTTTTTTTAATGTTTCTCATTCAGAAAATTGTAATGTTGGCGGGTTTTTTTTGTTTTTTATTTGTTTTTTTTGCCATGTTAGAATGAACTTACATGCACATATGCACATATATCAGATATCAGTTAGAAAGCATTATAAGCACAACTGGTGTACAGAACCAAGGAAGCCACCAAGTCTGGCAAGAAGGAAGACCATCTGGAAAGGAAACAGGAGATTTGTTCCAAAACTTTCTTTGTGTCATTACCTTCGTTATTAAAGGCTTTGGATATCCAGACATTTTTCATATATTTTAGGTTGATTATTTAAAAAAAAGACAGTAAAATCCAACTCAAAGCTCTGTAAGATGTAGGCATCCGGTGACACATGCCTTTTACTACTGTTCTTTTTCTTTAGTTATGTCCAAGTTATTTGAGTGCCACAGAGACCGTAAGTAAAAGGGTAAAAAAGAATAGTCTTGTCTGCAGTCAATCTGCCTGTCATATCAATAACTTTGCATATGATCACAAATATTAGAGCCTTACATCAGTAATACACAAATTTCAGGGCTTTCTAAGTGAATAGTTTCCAGTCCCATCTATTCTATAAATGTGAAGGCTGAGAAAAGCCCTCAGAAATTTCTTAGCTCAACCTGATAGAATGAAATGGAACACTGTATCACGTTAAAATTTTATTTTGATATTCCCCATATCAAAGCAATAACCCCTTGCTAGATAATTATAATATTAGTTCTAGAGAACATCAGGCAGAAGGTTAAGTAGTTCTAATGCTAACAGTTTACTGACAAGCAAGACCTTGAGGTCTGCCACTCTGTTCTGAACACTTGACTGTCGTTGGAGCAGGTTGTCTTCCTACGACATCAAAGACGACAATTTCAATTTCTGGATGGAGTTTTCTCAACAGTTTTGTAGCACATCATAAGTAATAAATATGCTTTAGAGGATCAGTGGGAGGCATTATTATTCAAATGGCACTTATAACCCCCAACAACCTCCTGTTTGTGAACCTCTTAGTTGTGAACCGACAAATGAGGAATGGAGGGAAAACTTGTAGTAAAAAAGGTGTTACTTGCTTTGATCCCAATTTGATGGTAAACATAAACAGCTTGACACAGAAAAACTTAAAAAAAAATCCACTTCATATCACATGTAATATGCAAAAGTTATAATTGCTTAGAATCTAAATATGCTTTTAAAGTTAATTGTGCTCCCGTTCTACCAAAAATATTTTGGAATTCTTATACATAGGATATGTTTACACTTTTATTTGATGATGTGCTCAAAGAAGTGAAAGCAGCATGCATCTTCTACATCAAAAGTTTTGTTTTTGTTAAATCATATAGTGATTGAACAAAATAGAGAGGAAATAATTTCATTGGATCATGACCAATAAACATAATAGAATTCCTAATATTTGGAATACTCAATAAAGGGTAACAGAAGGCTGTCATCTCCAGTATTTGGACTCGGCTATTAATTTCATGATGATTAATTAACACAATTCATAAGTGATGTCATGATCCACCAAATTGACTAGATGTGGAACAATCTGCAGTCTATAATTGGAGAAGAGACAATCTATGCATTCAAAGTCAGTGATCATAGCCAGATAGAATCTGAAAACTGGAAGGAAGAAAATACTTTGCATCTCCATTCTTTCCTTATACAAAAATATTTAAGCGGTTGATTATTTGCTACATGGGAACAACATCATCTTGCTGGAAGCACTCAGATATTTTTAAGCATGTATGAATGAAGTTGTGCAAATGAGCTCTTTTCCCCTGAAATTCATGGCTGCGTGGAAATCCTCAATCATTTCTGCCGCCACCACAGCAGAAGATTGTCTGTCACCTTGAGAAATAAATACAGAAGTTACAACATCAGTGTATGTAATGCTTCCACGTTATTCTGGTAGGGCAGCACCATTGATTAGACTTGCATAAAGCAACTTTGGGCAGCTATATCCCCTTTCATGTTAATATCATAGTAATCCACAAGGACCCCAAAAATAGATATTTTCAAAGCAGGTTTTAATATAGAGTTATTTTTAATTGAAAAGTGTTAGGAGTCTGTTTCCTGTTCTTCCACATAACAGTAACTATATGGAGATACCAGAAAGGGCACATCTTGTTTTTTATCCTCATGTATGTGTTTCAGGTGTATTAATCAAAAGCTTATCAACATGCAAGGCTGCTATTCAGCAGTTTGTGAAACAGAATACATAAACACTATTAAAGGGAAAACAAACCATCTCAAGGAATATCGCTCTGTTTCAAGGTCTCCTACTCAGCTTTGTATAAATCCTCATGTCTCAGTTGAAGTCAATGGCATTTACACCAACCAATAAATCACCCTTTTTATAGTCTAAAACAAAATGAGAAAATTTCTCTTTCAAATTGGATTTTGTGACTGCCATATAGTTCTTTAATGAACGATGAGGGATTGGAAAACTCCATCCAAGAAAATTATTTTTCCCTATCTATTTCAAGAGCATAAATGTTTTTCTTACGTGCATTTGCTTTCTTGCTTTGGTCCCCTACAATGCTAATGCTAATATTCTTATTAAATTCTTGTATGTGGAGTGCCTTGCCTGGTGCAATTCTTGCTGTATATGTTGCTAAAGGTACAGTGCAAAAATGGTTAATTTTCTATTTCATGGGTGACCCTAATATGCACAAAAAGTAGTTAGAGCTACCAAAACCATCTCTTTAGTGACCTTCAGGCAACCTACAGCTTTTCTTTGCCATTTGAGGGATGTTATGTCAGAAATGTTCTCTCATTGTTTCCTGAAAGTATAAGGTAGAGTTATGGATTGTATTACAAAATTGTACTAACCTGAAAGATCAGTCATACTTCAGGAACACTGGGAACAATGTCACCACTATTACTTCAGGGAAAGCCACAGGATCAAGGGCAAAAACTTAAATTGTATAAATAAATAGGGAAATTTATTTATTTTCTTTTGACAAAAAGAAGTTGTAACTATTACAGAAATTAAAGTATGCCTAAAAAAAAAAAGATAATTTCAGATATAAAATACGACTATTTGTGAACATCATTGTAAGTGTTGTGGTTTAACCTGGCCAGCAACTAAGCCCCACACAGCCGCTCACTCACTCCCCACAGTGGTATGGGGGGGAGAATCAGAAGAGAAAAAGTGAGAAAACTTGTGGGTTGATGTAAAGACAGTTTAATAATTAAAAGAAAAAAATTAAAAAAAATGTAAGGAAAAAACTAAAACAAAACAACAAAGAGAGAGGAAAATAAAACCCAAGAAAAACAAATTATTGAAAAGAAAACAATTGTTCACCACCAACCAACCGATGAACAGCCAGTCCCCTAGCAATGGCAGCCCCTTCAACCTCTACCCCCCCAGTTTTATTGCTGAGCATGACGTTATATGGTATGGAATATCCCTTTGGTCAGTTGGGGTCAGCTGTCCCAGCTGTGTCCCCTCCCAGCTTCTTGTGCGCCTCCAGCCTACTCACTAGTGGGGTGGTGGAAGGAGCAGAGAAGGCCTTGACTCTGTGTAAGCACTGCTCAGCAGTAACTAAAACATCCCTGAGTTATCAACACTATTTTCAGGACAAATCCAAAATATAGCCCCATACTAGCTACTATGAAGAAATATAACTCTATCCCAGCCAAAATCAGTACAATAAGAAATGGAGGAGAAGATGGAACAGGACATGTGGATCTTTCTTCCCTCTTAGACATCTAGAACATCAGAACAAGTAAATCATGAAGACTAATCAGTAGAGTTTAAATCCAAGGTAGAGGGATAGGATCTAGTCTTCCATGTGCTACTGGTGATGGGTGAAACAGTTTCTGAAAGAATATGCCTGAATGTCTCATACAGTCAGAATGGCCCCAAATGGACTAAAATTAATGGACAGGATTTCCCTCTGGAGTCTCAACTGTGTAAAATTTTTCTTTGGATAGTCATTAGGCACTTGAACACTTTAATGCAAGTTGATTATTTTAAGGAAAAAAAAAAATAGGAAGCATTTCCAAAATAAACTCTGTCATTAGTTTATTCACCACAGAATCTCATACATATTTTTGCAGACACAGATACAGAACCAGGTTCTGAAGGACACGGAGGCTGATCTTACCTTCTTTTACAATGTGACAACTGCATTACTCCCTTTTTACAAAGCAGAGGTAGAAGTCTCCACATTACTGTGTAAGTACAATTCCTCTGTCTCCCTAGTACCAAAACTCTACCTTCTGTGGCAGAGGGCTTCCAGATGTCTCTCACATTTAGTACCTCTCTACAGAGATATCTCTTCTTGCTAGTCAGTCACTGACAGAGATTCTTTTGTCTCTTTTGATAAACAAACATCTCAGCTGAAATTAACCATCCAAAAATTAGTTACCTACTCTAAGTTAGAAACTGTGTTTTCACTATAGTCAATGGAGAGAGATTGGTACCTCCAAGTTGCAAGTCATTCCCTCTCAGAAAACTCTTTTAAGGTGGGATTAATTGCTTTCAGGAAGTGTCTGTCTCTTTCTATTGATATAAAAGCAACGAATCTGCTAGCTCAGATTCTGAGTGTGATTCAGCTACTTAAACATAAGTGTCTAGTACCATTTCAAAAAACTCTTGGGTAACTTTCCTAGTCTCTAGCTGCTGCCCCAGAATAACACAGGTGTCTCCTGTGTTCCTGTCTCTTTAAATTGTAAACGGCTAGAAAGACAGATAAATTAATTTTTAACATTGTACTGGAGATGTCTTGAACTAAAATTTCAGAACAAAATTGTCTGTATCTAGATAGAAGTATTTGCTTCAGCACATCTTGGTACTATGAAATAAAGCTCTGTGTCTGAAATAAGATGTAGAAAAGTGGAGTGTAATCTTTCAGTATCCAGGGCATACTCACGCTGCTCAAGTAATTAATTATGGAATGAAAGTTCAAGTTGTAATAAAATTTGAAGTGGCATGAATTAGTTCAACAAAATTGAAATTGGGGAACCCTGCTGATATTGGTGAAGACAGTTGGTTTTAATATTTGTGTCATTCAGCAGAGAGATTTTCATTACCTGCAATTCCACAGTTTTAATCTATTTGAAAGAGGCAGACGATTGGAAATTCATGACAGGTAATTCATGTAGGGGAATTTAAAAAAAGATACAACTTCAGTCATGCCTGTCCAGTGTCACTGAACTTAGTAATGTTTATTGACTGCAATGAGGACAAAACCAATTTGTACACAAATGCAAAATGCACAGAATAGAAGAAATATAGTTACAAAGTGTGGGATTGATCTGACTGCTAGAGGTGGGATATGTCTGACCAAATGCAGAAGTCTACAATGCAAATACCATGACCTGAGCTAAATCTCTGAACTACCTCTATGGAGAAAAAATTCATCTTACAAGGGCACGAGTCAGGACATCCGGTGAGTCCAGTTCAAAAACTATCTGCTTCCTTTCACTGACTAGAAAACAACTAACAGTACCAAAATAAGATGTAAACAACCAGATTAGCCATTTAAAATTAGGGGAGATGAAACCTATCACAGCAATTTAATATCATATATTCTTTCCTATTATTATATGCATACATATATTACTATCTCATACAACTGTGTATTATACCATGTCATGGCATATTACATATTGATAATAATACCTATTATTCAGTATTTCACTATATTGTTATGTATAAAACATGATATGATATATTGTACATAATATTCTTTCTAGTGATTACTATTTTGGGAAGTGTTCTTTTGTCAAGAAAATGTTGATTTTTTTTTTTTTTTTCTGTTATTCTTTTTCTAATTTTGCAGTGTCTTGCAGTTATTTACACAAGGGCATGAGGACAGGCTTCTACTAGGCATGAGGACAGGCTCCTACTAAAGAAAACAAACACTATGGTGTATTACATTTTTTAAAAGATGAAATGACCTAAAAGAAAATTATATTTGGGAAATTATTTGAGAACCTGAATATAGATGTTTTGTGCTGTATTAGATGCTTTACTTGATCCTATCTGTCCTCCAGCTGCCATTCTAGAAATAACTATCTGTAGTTAATAATGTAAAATATCTATAGTTAATAATATAACATAACTATCTATAATATATCTAATAACTATATTACTTTGTTTCAAAATGATTAAACACTAGTGTAAATGAAGAAGCTAGTGGAGCTCATGACCTATGCTTGAAGTGTTGCTTAAGCCTCCCTCTATGTCAGGTACTTTGTATTATCAAATATTTTAACTTTGAAAAGGGATTTTCGGCCATTGGACCTGATCTTCTGCTGTGACAGATAACCAGGTTTTTTTAAAATTCACTTATACATCTGCATTTGAAAAGGAGCTTATTTTTAGGTCTCAAAAGTCCTTTCATAAGGCTGCACCAGAACTCCTTTAATGGGAAGGAACTTTCTGATAAGCTCTAACCTGTTTTTTTTCACATAATTTATTTCTATTTGTACCAAAGCTGTCCTTCAGTTCAAGCAGTATTTTTATATATTATAGACAACAATCACATTCTCTCCTAGCATTTTTCTTTCTGTACTGAACAAACCAAATTATTTTATTTTCTGTTTATAAAATTCCATTTCATCTTATTAATCTTTCTCTGTACTAGCTAAGTTTGAGTTTATCCTTCTTGAACCATGGATGACTAAAACTATATACTGTATTCTATAGAAAGGTCCAGTAAGACTTTGAACAGAGGCAACAATCCCAGCTATCTGTTTAAACTACCTTGTTGGAGAAAAAAACAGATTCCAGATTATTTCCTCATGACTGAATTGACCTCTTCATCACATTGTGATGAAATTACTAAAGCTAGACAATTTTCCTTCCCAATGATTACTTAATAATAATGTTCCAGTTTGTATCAGATATTTTTGTTATTAGTCCCTTGGTCAACAATTTTACTACTTGCATTGTTTCATTTAATTTTATTTCTGTAACCCATGTTTATGAAGTTCTTTATATGTGGTATCTGAATCTTCTGTATTGAGAAGCATTGACAATGAGTTTCCAGTCTGTCTCAGAAGCAAATTTCATTAGCACATATCCAATTTTTATGCCAATGTGATTCAGGGAAATAACTGCTGATGATTAATAGTTATTTCACTTTAGACTTATATTTCTCCTTTCAGTATTACTATTAATTAACCATCAATTACTCTGCAAGCTGTCCATTAATTCTTATATTTTCTTTTTCCCACGTGACACTATAGGAAATATTTCACTGTCTTGGAGAAAGAAGTGATCTACCACATTTCCTACAGCTAGAAATAAGTTTTCTTATCACTGAAACGTATCATGTTAGTCCAGTGTAATCTACCTCTGGTAAAGTCAATAGACTTTTATAACCTATTTATTTCTTAGACATCTGCCTTAGACTTTATTTTTTTCTTAAATCCTACTGCTGAATGTTTGCACTTTACTAAAATGAGCAGAACATTTTCCTATTTTTACTTACTATTTTTTCTGATATTCTTGAATCATGTGGCACTACTCAGCTTTATAGGTGGGTTAAAAATTTGCTTCTGAACTTGTAAGTGATGAAGCTACAAGGCACAATGCTACCCCATTACAGTCACATTCCTTTTGGATCTGACCTGGCTCACATGCAACCTCTTTGAGCTTTTGCACTGTGCTTAACTCCCATTCGTTACTGACTCTTGTGTCATTAGAGAGGTCACTACATGGATGGCAACAGAAGTCTGTATTGCAGGTGTCCTTGCAACAGCATCTTTGGTTCAGTCAGGTGAAACTTCCTGAACTGCTGTCCTGCTGAATTTTTATATACAGCTGCCTCATGGTCCTCAGTAACTACTCCACCATATGCATGATCTGTTGTTATTGATTGTATTAAACCCTGTACAAAATACCTAATTATTTTCACTGTAAAAGAATGTCCTACACAACCATTTCTGCATCTGCAGGAAGAGTTTCTATTGACTATTTAGAAACACCTTAACTAAGTACAATTTAGTCAATTCTGCAGCAGAAACGACCCTGGAAAGTCTCTGTGATGGCTAGATTGTCCATCCAGGATCAACATGTTTAAGCATAGAAATGGTGCTTATCAGTTAGTGTATACACATCAGGAGCTACCTTGAGGAAACTTCGGGACTGTCTGAATTTGACAGCTGGTGACCTCTTGAAAGTTGGTCAAATACTTTGCTGTGAAGGCAGTTAGGAGTTCTGTCAACCACCTTGTCTCTAGCTTCACCACCTGGTGAAGCTAGAGACAAGGTGATTGTCCATTGTCTTATCTAGAAAGATGACTAGGTAGCTAGGAAGTTCTCAACCAGCCTGAGAATTAACGATGAAGTACACAACTGTGCACACAGACACAACCCTGTAATGTAAACTGTAATGACTATAGCACAAACTTTAATTTCATTCTTATATTTATTCCATAAATACAATAGATCTTGCCATATAGCAACTGACAATTTAATCAGTACTTGTCTGTTATTTTCCTGACTTTTACATAAATGCAGTATATCAGTTAAACAATATCAGACAAGGCTTCATTAATGCTGGGGAGATATATTAATACACAACTGCATAGTATCATAAGATCCAGAAAAAAATTGGAATGTTATTTAGAATCATAGAATCATAGAATCATAGAATCATTGAGGTTGGAAAAGACCTCTAAGATCATCGAGTCCAACACAACTCTCTGGGCCCGGCTGTCCAGCCAGTTTTTTACCGAGCGCAGAGTCCACCTGTCTAAGCCGTGAGCCGCCAGCTTCTCTAGGAGAATGCTGTGGGAGACAGTGTCAAAGGCCTTGCTGAAGTCCAGGTAGACCACATCCACAGCCTTTCCCTCATCCACTAGGCGGGTCACCTGGTCATAGAAGGAGATCAGGTTGGTCAAGCAGGACCTGCCTCTCATGAACCCGTGCTGGCTAGGCCGGATCCCCTGGTTGTCCCGCTCATGCCTTGTGAGCGCCCTCAAGATGAACCGCTCCATAATCTTCCCCGGCACCGAGGTCAGGCTGACAGGCCTGTAGTTCCCCGGATCCTCCTTCCGGCCCTTCTTGTAGATGGGCGTCACATTGGCTTAAAACAAGTGTCTACATTATCTTCTAAGTTAATATCCCATGAAACTTTTAAAAAGTATGAATCAATTAAAAAATGTTATTTCTTTGGGAAATTATATGAATATTTGAAATTATTGAATTTTATACTAAAACTTGTCAAATTCAAATGAAAAAAATGCTGGAAGAAATTACTTACCAACGCAGCCAGGAGCAGGGCAGCCAGGGGACACCGGAGGCAGCCCCAGCCCTGGCCATTGGGCACCTCCCTGGGGATGTGGACAGGACAAGGATGGGCCAGAGGTGGGGCCAGAGGTGGGCCCAACTCAACAAGGCCCATGGCTGAGCAGGGCAGGGCTGTGGGGAGCTGGAGACTGGCCCTGTTGTAGTGTCACTGGGGCAGGAGCTGATGGCCCTGCAGGGCTGAAATGGGGTCCTGAGCTTTGGGCAGCGTGGGGACTGGCTCCAGGGGGGCTGGGCAGGGCCAGACATGCCTGATGGTGCTTGCAGGACCCTGACAGAAAGAAGGTTTATGTAGTCACTGTTAGCATCTGTATGTATATATGTTTATATGTATTTCTGACTATGAATACCCCTTTTGCATCCTAATAACTTCAGAATCTATTGGCTGGTATCAGTTATAGCTGACAAAGGAAGGCAGTTTTATAGATCATTGGATGTTTTTTTCATGCTGTAAGAAATGAAACAAGCAGGTACAGGTAACACCCTTCCAATGAATTTAAAGAAATAAGATACATTATGAGTGCTCAACATTAAATAATAAATTTATGAAAGAAACATGACTGTTTTGACCAAACATCATTTAAGACCACAGTCATCTGAAGAACCCAAAGTTTCAGCTGCTTGTCCATGTCAGGATCCATCTGGACAATTTCCTATAGGAGTAAGAACTGAACTATGAAACTTGTGAGGTTTTTGCCTGGCCCATCAATTACATGGGTAAACGCATGCATGGGTTTTGGCTACATGTGAGGGGTGTGCAGCACCAAAGGAAACCACCACAGCCAGGAAGGGGACTGTTGGTAACTCTTACAGCCTAAGAGGAAGAGATGGGATGGGAGACTGTACACTTCTAAGTCTGCCCATGTAACTGCAAGTGCATGCACGTGATTGAAACATCTAGGGATTATAGAAGGGTCATCAGAAAATTTTAGTTGTGTATTAATGTTTTGCAAGCATCTAGCACTGTGGTTTATCTGTCCTATCGCTGTTGTTCCTGAATGGATAGTTCCATTACTGTGGCTTAATTACATGTTATTAGAAGTCAATAACCCTCTTTGATTCTGATTTGGTTTATGTTAAGTGAACTGAGAAGTGTTTTCCTGTGACTCTTTTTCCTGTTTCCAGTCCTGCTTGCAGCCATCTTATCTTCTCCCAGTTCTGCCTTCTCATCTGAGACAATCAGTTTACAATACAGACTCCCTACATCTTCAGGATGATCTGTGATTAATATCTTTCATCTGATCTTACCAACAATCTTTGATTACTGATGTTTTTCACTAACAGAACTTGAGAACTTTTGAATGGCTGATTCATGGTGAAAACATTAATGAACAAAGTAACACTGGTTTTCTTTTCCAGTGTTGACTCTGAGTCTCTGACAATTTACTACAACCCATATGAATCTTCTAGTAGGAAAAACAATTCAAACTGAATTATGTAACTATAAGAAGAGCTCATACAAAAATTATAACTCAGTTAACAAGTCAATCAAAAGGTATAAATACATAGAAAGACAAGCTTCATTTATGTGAATGAAGATACTATATGGAAAAAAGCTTTTGCTAACAGGACCAGAGCTCTATTTAGGATAAAATTAGAATTTTAAAAAAAACTTTCTTATAAAGGCAGAAAAACACTATTATAATTATCAGGTCTCTCCTGCATAAACTCTCCAGAGAACTACACCCTATTAATTTCTATTATGTGCGGAGTATGCCTTTAGGGAAACATGGTCAGAATTTAAAATTCTTACTTTGGAAGAATCTAAAATGAGCCTTGATGGTCTTGTTATTACTGGTAAATTGTCTTTTTGCTTAAAATAAAAGCAAAAACCCTCTGCTATATTTACAGTCGTGTAACTTTATTTAGCAGACAGTTAAAACAAGAACAAATTGTAGATAGGTAGCTGTATAAATCTATCCTTCAGCCATCAGGTCTTATCATTACTTTGTCAATTATTTCTTTGTCCACTTTATTTTCATATTTATGTTCCCTGTGAAGGTAATAGACAGTGATCGTCAGTGCCTTAATCGTATCTTTGATAATTTGACAGAGCTCTTGTAATCTTTTACTGTAAAGTACACATTTCAGTCCTTCAATGATTGTCCAGTTATTCCTATACCTCCTGAATTGTGGATATCAGATACATTATCCTAGATATCTCACTAGTTCCAAATATAAATAAATGTAACCTCTTCTGCTCTGTTTTTCCCTGTTCATACATGTGTGACTCCTAGCCTTTTACTCACAGATTGACACTGCATCATACTTCACTAAACATATGCTTAAACTGTAGTCAGGGATTGCACATCTGTAATAGTCGTATTCAAAAACAGATCAAACACAGAATTGTTGAAATATATATTCTGAAATCAGAGTTTGGAATATATTTAGTTGATATGATGTTTAATATAAAGATTTTGCTCCTGCTTCTGTCTTTGTCTTCCTGAACTACAAGAAAGGTGTGAGCATGTGCACATTGTGAATGTGTATTTTTGTATAAATGGATGCAAGAGAAAAAGCATTACATTTAAGTTCTTAAGAAACTAGGAGTCTTGAACCCTGCCTATAGACCACAAAACAATTTGAAGATTCTTTTATTCTTGCTGAAAATTAATTTCTTGTGAGAAAATAATTTTGGAGAAATTCTCAGTCATTGAAAAACTATAACTGCTATAACCAGTATATACTAGGATATTGGATACAAGTATAATGGCTATAACTGCACCTCTCAACCATCACATAAAAAGCCAGCTAATGGGAAAAAGTTTGCAAAGTGTTATATGACACTCTATTGTGTGACAGAAGTATTAGTAATGATGGTCAATGTATGTTAACATATAAAAGAAAACATTAGTTTTTGTCTCTTTGAAGAGCATACGCTTATTATAAATGTTTCCAGATGTAATTGTCAAGTACCATACAATGCCTTTCACTTGAGTTATTTTAGTTTATCTTGGACAAAAATCCCTTCTTTATGCTTAACTTCTGGACCTTATACAGCTTTTAGACAAATGCAGTGGAATATATGTCAATAACAGTAGATACTGTGGATTGCATTCTTTTGTAGCAAGTATTAACTCTTTTCTCATCTGCTTAAGAGGAAAATATTGAACTCCAATCTTTATGCACTTTTATGATATTGCAAAAATATACCTGTCGTAAAACCAGCCAGGAACATAGTACATGGTACTCACAAGCTAGGTGTCATTCTCCCCCTTTTTATTTTCCACTGTCTCCTATCATCTAGACATTTCTGCGTGGCAAGGGCCTCACATCCAGTTAGCTAAGAGGATTTGACAGTATTTTGCTGTCTATTATCTAGTATCTGCTCTTGATTGATCAGGTGCTGAATATATTGAACTGCTAGAGGAATGAATAACTTTACTGCCTGTTTCTACCCATCTTAAAATGGGAGCACTTTGAAAGTCTACATAATTTTACAAAGGAGCTAGGAAATTGCAATTTTTGACTGTGGTGATTTCTAATGTGAAATTTACTATTACAATTAATTTTTATAATTTGATCCCTGTTCTGTCATTGCCAAGTCGAGCACATCTGATTTCAGCTGCAGCAAGGTGCTGCAAATTTCTTGCGCTATGAATGTTCTTGATAAAGGTTGAAAAGGTTGGTTTGGATTTGGGGCTATGGTTTGTATTTGGTACTACCTGTGAATGGTAGATGGTGATATGGGGGGAACAGATTTGAGGAAAAAGTTGCAATATAAAGCATTGAAAAATCAAGGCTATCTAATGTAATTTTATCAGGACTGGAGGATAAATAAATTAGTACCTTTATGTTAATATGATACACTGCACCCTAAACACACATCCTGAAAGTAAAATGTTCAGATTCTGATCCTTTTTCTTTCTTCTATATTTTCTTTGGAATCCAAATAACTCCCTTTGGTTCCAGTTTTGTTAATACACTGATCCTGTACAAAGAAGCCTTACTGTACATGACAGTGTATCCCAAAGTATTGTTACTCCTAAAAAGCCATATTTATCTACACATACATATATATTTTAATTAATTTTCACTAACACTGGTAGGTATTTGCCATGTTACAATACAGTTATTCATAGACTCTTCATTACAATATATTTCAGTACTTCTTTGACTTTATGATCAGTGTCAATATGAATTACTGGTATTAATGTGACATAACTTTGAAGAAAAGGTGATGCTAGATTCATTTACAGCTTAGGCCCTAGTTTATGGGGAAACAGATAGAAGAAAAAAAAGTAAACTTTTCTCTTGACTAGCTAACTTCACTTTAAGGTCTGACCATTACCACTTCATGGTAGTAATTAAATAGTTGATATGGAATGTGACCATTGTTTACAATAACAATATTTTTCCAGGATTGCTGGGAGCAATGTACCTCATATACATGCTCAGGCTCTCTCTTTTTTTTTTTTTTTTTTTTTAAATAGGCAAGATAAACAGTTAAAGCATATTTGGAAGTCAGTCCTAATTTAAAATTTCTATTGACTTGGCATTACTGAGAAGGTTTATGTGTACTATAATGGAATATGTTTCATTGACCAGGAGGTCAGTTTTGATGGTTCAATGCAGCATTGTTAGTCTGGATAGATTTTTATACAGTTCTGTACTATATTTGTGATGCTGAATCAAAAGATGTTATTTAGTGCTACAGCAACAAGACCTTTTGAAATTACTGAATGAAAACAATCTCTAATCAAGACAGAAATGCCCTTGGTTGTTATATTCACATTAACATCCCCTTAATGTGAGATACTACTGTCTTCCTAACAGAGGAGGTAAAATGTCCTTTCTTCCTCAGATTATTAGATTCTAAGAATACTCCGGTAATACATCTAAATTCTAATAATTTTGTTAAGGAATTATGTGTTTCTAAACTTTATTCATTGCATACATGGAATTCAATGGATCAATAATGTTCTTCATTACAATCCATCAAAACTGAAAGCAGAGAACATCGAATTTTCTCTGACTTGCCCACTTTATTTTACAGTGGATAATTCTATTAATGGAAAGAAGTATAAATCAAAATTTAGTTAATAACTTAAAATTCTAAAAATGAACCATTAGCAAACCTTATAAATAAGATTTTACATTGCTTTTCTATACCTGACAAAAAGGACATTCTGAAAAACAAGAGACAAAGTTTCTTATTTTTTAAAAATTTGAGGGAATTTTAATGCAGATTTTCATTTTTTTGCTGCTGGAAAGAGGAAAACATAGCAGCCAGTGGATTCAAAGAAGTTTGGAGATGTCTTTGAAACTAGTAATTAAATAGTTCAACTACTTGAAATCACTTAACATTTTAGATTTTTAATTTCAAATAGTTGGACTAATCAGATCTATAATTAGTGGAGTAGTCATATGCACATTCAAGATTTGATAATTAAGGGGGAAAAAGTTGGCTCCTGATACAGACATAACTATATCCTTCTGTTCTCTTGCTATTGTACAGATGCATCACTTCTTTACTTTCACTGTAAAGTAAAATCATTTTCATATCAAGTAAGAGAAGACTCAGGCCCCATATGTCACCTTTCTTATGGAAACAGGCTTATTCACATACCAAACTAAGATATTTTTCTTAAGCACATTATTGTTCATGATGGGCAAGGAAAGAATTATAGGTTTGCAAATTTCTTTGCACACTTTAAGGACAAAAAGTTGCATATAAAAATGTACAATTGTATTTGTGTCTCCTTTGCAAATACAAATATAAATCAATTTTATCCTTATGTATATTTCTTACTTGCCTTTTTTCTCTATTAAATATTATTTTGATTCTATGAACAACTGTGTATTTAATAGTAACTATAGAATTCTACTTCATCAATTAATTCTTCAGGTGCTGTTAAATTACTAAAGAGTATAAAAATGAAGGTTATTGTCCGTAGTTAAGGTACTCAAATTTGTACATTGCTTTCATTTTTCATAGTACACAGAGTTCCAAGCCAGCAAATTATCTCCAAAAAACAGACAATTGCAAACTGGGATTAGATGCATGGGTTACATGTCTGCTTTGATGTAGAAGTGACAGTACAACTTTGTATATTTATTTATTTCAACATGTTAAGATATCATTTTCATCTGAATGTTACAGATTTTATCTAGATGTTATTAAAAACCAGTCTGTTTTTCAGTGACTTTAAGAGAATATGATTCGAAGTCTAGACTGATTATTAAAATGCTTAGACTATTTTTAACTCCAACTATTCTTTTTAACTTCACTTACCATCTTGCTCCGTGGTGACTTTGTCTCAGGCAAGTTTTTTGTCTTCTCTTTGCTGCCAATGGTCATGTTCTAGTAACAATTTTCTTTCTTCCTGATATTAACCAAAATGTGCTGTCAAAGTTCTTGTCAATCTCTTTAGGACTTTAATCAAAGACTTTTTTGTTTGTTTTTTAAGAATTGTCCTAAAGCATTACATTATTCTATTTCATAACATCTATTTGAATGCCTCATTAATATTAACTTTGTAACTTATTGCTGACATAAAGCATTAACTAGAGAGACACTTTAAATTTCAGGGAACTTTAGCAGCAGAACTCTGTCCTTTGATCAATTGTCCTGTCCTCTATTCTTATTCGGCTGGGATAGAGTTAATTTTCTTTCTAGTAGTTGGTACAGTGCTGTGTTTTGGATTTAGGATGAGAATAATGT
>NW_008795138.1:5232209-5254002 GCF_000699145.1 Aptenodytes forsteri | reverse complement strand
GGGGAGGTTGGCCAGGGCCGCTGCTGGGGAACTGGCTGGGCCTCGGTCAGCGGGTGGTGAGCAATTGCATTGTGCATCACTTGCTTTGTATATTCTTTTATCGTCATCATTATTATTATTTTCCCTTCCTTTCCTGTCCTATTAAATTGTCTTTATCTCAACCCATGATTTTTACCTTTTTTCTGATTCTTTCCCCCATCCCACTGGGGGGGAGTGAGCGAATGGCTGTGTGGTATTTAGCTGCCTGCCGGGTTAAACCACAACATCTATCTATCACTTGGTGTATCTACATATTTATATATCTATAGGCAATAATATTTGCTTTATTGATAATACTTACTCTAGCTGTATCGTTAAAGAGTCCATGTAGAGAAATGAACTTGAAAGTACACACAAGACTTAAAAACTAAAGGTAGGGTAACAAATGTAAAATTAGGTTGCCATGTAACAAACACAAGTTTACATAAAGAATGAGTATATAATTATATTCCTATTGACATGCTAATATGTTAGAGAGTCTTCAGATGTTTAATTAGAAATTATCAAGGCAGCTGCAAATCAAGTAGTTTTAACTGCATATTTACAACTGTAATATCTTTTATTCATTCATCTGGTAATTTTAGATTACCCATTTTCAGTAACTCTGCTCCTTTAAAGATTGTTTTGTCTATTCTTGGGTCTTTGCAATGATGTTTATTCAGGCCAAATAACACTGAATGCAGGAGAAATTTTGGCAGATTAGTCTATGAGAGAGAGCTGTTTGTTTGTTGGCAACTTTTTTCTCCAGTATATGCCTTTTGATACTAATTTGTGATTTTAGTATTTTGAAGACAATTCAAGGAGTCATGAGGGGGCAAGATCAGTGTTCCAAGTGACAAGTCTATCATAAATGTTGTACTTATTGTGCTTTGAAGCCTGACTATGTGAGAAACAATGAGAGAGTTCCTAGTCCTTATTTTCCTTTGAAAGAGGAAGTTTGTAATAGAGTTCTTTAAGAGTGGGGGCAAGTAGGAGTAGGAAGAAAAATAGAAATAAATTAGTTGATTTGCATTTGTGATTCTGGCATATAAATGACATATAATCTCCTATTCCTCTGAGCCATGAACTAAAATGGACGTACATGTGCAAGATTTATTAAAGTTTTCCAAATTTGTTTGGAAAAATTACAAAATGTTTAAAGCACATGATCTTTAGCACATGAAAAATGGAAGACCATTCAGTTCATATTTGAACCCTTAGTAATGATGTCAGATCATTTTGCCCATTTCATTTTGCCTGTTTTGTTTGATGGACACCACTCAGCTGATACCAGGTGCATTTATCTGCACACATAGAGACACTTTTAGGTCACTTGAACTTTTAGACATCTATACTGGAATTAAATTAACCACATGCCAAATAATTTTGTTTCCTTTTATTGTAAAGGAAGCTGAGATACAGCTATCCACACTGTAGACAATAAAGCTACAAAAGGTGAAGCCTACCTCTTAGGCATATAAGAATTTAAAATGAGACAACATGGTGGAAGCACAAATTTTAACTAATGAACCAGGAAATTGTTTATTCATTTGACTGTTTCTTTGTTTTAAGCATAGAAAACACCTGATGAATAATTTTACATACTTTATCTCAGAAACTAGTAATGCAATAGCAGACATTTCACATCTGGAAAAAGCAAACACTAACCCTGTTTTTGACTTGACAGTAATTTTGTGGTTTTTTTCCTCATTAAAATGCTCTTTAGGAATGATATTACAGACCTTTTAGGATCTTTGAGGCTTGATTTGACTCTTATTTGCATTTTTGCTTCATTTCAGTGAATTTTATTGCCACAATTGTGTAAGACAAAGGCTAGTTTGTGTTCCAACAGATATGTCTCCAAGATTATTTACTGGTAGTAGAGGTATAAAAATCCAGCTTCTTCTCTTGGAGATCTAAAATACCTAAATTTGCTATATGAGTTAATGTTAATACAACTATATGTCCCAGATCACAAAGTTTATTTCTGGTCACAGAAAATGTATGTTTTATTTTTCTTAATACTTAACCTGCATGCTGTTTTAACCTTTGGAAAATAATTTGCTAATTATTTGCAGTTTGTCTGTACTAGATAATGAAGCAGTGCTGATATTAAACAATGGCTTCACAACTACTGCAAGCTATGTTTCTGAGTGAGTGAAGTCTGACAAAATGCAGAAATCAGACATGATGTATTTTTATTAACTTGACTGCCTGCTTAAAAGGGTGTGTTTACATTCAATCAATCAGTGCTCCATTATGTTTTTAGTCTTGCATGAGCTGTAACAAAAAGTATGGATATGTTGGAGTTTGCAATATGTACTGAACAGATATATATGTGTGTGTGTGTGTATAAATTAAAAACTAATTATAACAAAACATATTTGAACTTGACATGTTTGTAACAAAAACAAGGTTCACTTAATGCTCCTACCTGCTCTAAAAGGTTTTGTGTCCTGAGAATGTGAATCAAAACACTAAAGACAAAATTAAAGTCACTTATAACAGTTATGAGTAAAGGTCCTTGAAAAGAAAATTATATGGTTTAGGAGTAATTAGTAAAGTAAGTTATTCCTGGTATTTCTTGAGGTTTGGCTTTTTTTTTTTTTTTTTCAATTGAAAAAGATTAACTAAACAAGTGAATACATTTTAGATGAAAATTTGGGGATGCACTATTCCTAACCAATTCTTTAGTATAGTTCTGTAGTCCAGAGTCCCTCTGCATTCACAAAGATGAGATGGATAGTTAAAAATTAAACTGAACCTGGAAATATCACAGAGATAAAACAATGGAGAGCAGACAAAATGTAACAGACAATTTATAAAAAGCAGACTTACTCTGTCAGCCTTCTACTATTTTGCTTTCTAGGCCTTCCTTCTTTTTCATGAAATTCCACAATACTTACCCAGAGAATATTTTAAAAAGTACAAGTAAATTTACTTTTCAATATGCATGTTTTCTTCTTAATTTAAAGATTAAATTTACCTTACAACACTGTATATTTCACTTTAGAACATGACCCATGATATATACACTGTAAAAAAAAAAATACAAAATTATCTTGATTGAAATTCAAGTCAGTCTACAGTTTAAGGAGACAAAGGAGGCTGACCATACTCTACCTCAGTGGAGTGTTGCCTACTACTGATTTTTAATATCTTCAGTTATTTAGATAATACTGTTTCCTTCCTTGCAGAGAGAGTTACCTGTCCTAATTACCTCTCAGGCTACAAGGATGTTTCCCTGAGAAAATTGTGATATGTATCAGTGCTGCTTCTTTGCCAAAACACTTTTGTATTCCTGTTTGCTAATGCTCTATTAATGTTGAGGAAGATGTCCTTTTCCAAAGCATAAAAGCTATTTCCCCCAAAGCAAAAAATATTCCTTCATTATAATGAAACACACTATCAGAATAGAATATCAAATGGAAGTGTATATGTTAGATACTTGTTCTTTCTGTTTCTAAATCACTGCACACACTGCAACAGAAGCAATGAAGTGCAAGCAAACACAAACAGTGCCATTGGTTTTAATAATAATCTAATGAATGATATAGTCAGAAATATCTCAAGGCATAATAATATTTGTAATAATTTTGACAATAAAAAATAAGTTCACTGAAGAGGTTTTAATTCAGTAAGAAGGGAAGAAGGATGCTGTGACTTTGAAAGGAGGTAAGTGGTAACCTATAAAAGAGAAAATGAACATCAGTTGGACTGCTGAGAAATTGTCTAATTTATTCCACTTCATGAAATACCCAGGAAGTTGTTGCAAGAAAAATACATTATTTTAAATTAACTGATTTTTATAGCCTGATCCACACTAATGCCCTAATTAATCATTTTGATGACTCTCAGAATGGACTTAATTGCAGCTAACTTTATGGGTCTATACTGTGAACATTGTTCAGCTCTGAACTTTTGATATAAGATTCATCTAACCAGAAACAGACATCTACTTTATGATGAGATGAGGTTTACTCAAAAATGTGGGCATCTCCATACATGACTGTATAGAGAGAGTTGGGTGACTAGCTCAGTTGTACGCATCTAAATTTATTTTTAAAATCCTAGTTGCACAAACTATTCACCAGAACTCTGTCATATATGTTGTGGATCTGTTTGCAGTAAGCTGCCTTTGAAAAAAGAAGACCAACAATTTCCATGTCTGGAGAGATGAAAATATATACTCTGTTTACCACAGGTGAGTCACCAAATGCTGTAATATCTTTGCTTCTTTGTAGTGCTTTTCCTCCCTCCTTTAACAATACTCAATAAGAATCATCAGGAACAGTCAATGTTTCTAACATTAATGCTTTGAATTAATAGCTTTGTATGAAACTCGTGTGTCTAATGCTTGTTGTGGATTGTATTTGTACAGATTGTGAGAGAATGCATTTTCTTTGTACTATTATTTCTGCTTTGTACTATTATATTACTGCTACTCAATTTAAAGGATCTGTTGAAATCTACTGAAAACAAGTTTTTTTATTGAGTGCCAACTGAATAAAAAAAAAAAAATACAAAGATACTTCTGTTTAATGACAATAAAATTGTGCCTATATTTCACTAGATCAATTTATCATTGAAATTTTCCATTCAGCCATAGTGTTCAGAGTTTTGATTATAAATTAAATCAATATGTCTGCTTGGCAAAATTTCAGTAATTGCAACACCACCCTTTAATTTTGTTATGACAGTTGTATCTTCACAGTACAAAGTGGAGTCTGATAAAAAAATCTCATTGACTTAATTTGAAAAATTAGGCAGCTGCAGGAATAAACATTTTTGTTCATATATGGATCTTTTTATATAATTTCTATTTATCAATTATATATTTGTAATATATACATATATATATCAACTTTATATGTGTGTGTGTGTATGTATCCCTTAGCTTCTTAGCATACAATCTTCTTGATAACAATTCCTAACATGAGATTAACTGCTTTTCTTCTTACTGGCCGAGTTTCAAAGAGCTAATGATAATTTTCATTTTTCTATTCAGGTATTACACTTAACTTCATCTGTTTTCTTAAATATAGATATATATTATCTACTACTGTGTATGTTGATAAAAGGAAACAATCCTCTTTTTTTTTCCTTTTTTTACTCAAGAACTCAAGAGCTGATGTTGACTTGAAGTCCAATATCAAAAGGCATGGTTGGCTTATATATTTGACCATAACCACAGAGACTGTATAACTTAAAGGTTCTTTTTTCTATCAAAAGCAAAGAAAAAAGCAGTGAAGATTTCCATAGACTTGTTTCCTCTCTCTGGACCAGTTCAGCCTTTGAACTGATGCAGCCTCAGGGATTGTGATTTAGAAAACATTATGCCAGCTCTGCTGAAAATAAAAAAAAATTTACTAGTTTCATTGTCATTACTGCAGTTTAATACAATTCTAGGGAAATTTTAATTAGAAAAGTAATACTTTATGGGTCTACACTGCCGAATACAGTGTCCCTTGACTGCAATGTAAACTAAAACCAAGTAACAATTCTCACATTTTTTTGTACGCTTTTTTTCTAGCAGTGAACTTGGTAATAACATATTTGGTTCATATTCAGCTAATCTGCTAGTTGTGCTACCTCTATATAGAAACTGGTCAAAATAAAATTTTACTGGTGTCCTCTCTATCATCTGTGATACGGTAATGCAACATCCCCCTGCCACATGCAAAGAAAAGTATGTTAAAAATAAAATAATTTAATGTTAATGGTCTTACAAGAAAGAAACTTTTATAAACTCAGTAGATGTAAATAATCTCAGGTTCTCGTTATGGTTATTTTTGTTCCTTCCATGACCAAACCTTTTAAGGGTAACAATTTCATGTTGGCTTGTATTTGTTATCAACATTCACAGGCCACTAAAACTAGGAAAAAAAAAAAAAATATATATGTATATATACACATAAGGTGTGCTATGCTTTTCATTCAAATACAACATTTTTCTATCAAAAATCTGTTTTTGTCTTGTAATGTTGTTCAAAGCTGTAATTTTATAATGATAACTTCTAGACACATGTAGCTATGGACCTATATAGTCACAGAGACCTAGGACCAGTATCTCAAATTCATTCAATGCATTTGCACTATGAATTTGCAATAATTTCTTAATTCAGATCTCTGAATTAGGAGAAAAGATATATAGGATCCCTGTGCAGATAAACAGCTGCCAATTGGTTTTGCTTTTAAAGAAAATCATAATTTATATTATGCCTTGCATGAGAACATTAAAATAATTTTCCTCTGTCTTTGTATCACAGAAGGATCATAAAGGACATCTTTAACACTGTTTTTTCCTCCACTGAACAGTTACTATTCTTTGGCTTGTAGAGCTGGAGAAGAAAGACTGAAAGACAGAACCCAATACTTATTTACATTTATATTAAAGAAAGATGTTCACCACCAAGCTGCCTAGAGCCGAGACCATAGAGAGCATGGTGTTATAGAGTAGGTACTATATAGAGAGTACTTCAGCTCCCTCCATGACTGCATGCTTAGGTTTCTTTCCAGAGAAATCACTGCTGAGGCAAGTGGTGGCAAGCCTGAAGGTCCCTTCCTGACGTGTCTGAGTGTAGTCATGTTGTATTGTCTCAGGACTGGGATTGAAAAGACCACTATTCAGCCTAACTGCTCTATAGCATAATGCAGTCATTATTGACATTTTCTTCCAGTACAAATAGGATGGAAATGATGTTTTTCTCTTGTTAAGCATCTCATCAGAGATACTATTTTATTTCACTGTTAATGAGACAATTAGACATTTGAGCCCTTTTTCACCACTGCAATAACTTAGAATTAAGCCTACATAATACTGTTGATACCAGCGAAGATACTCCAGCATGTGACATGCCATAACAGCAAAAATATCCCCAAAGCATGAGACAGAGATTGATTACTGGAAGTTTTAAAAACAGAGAGTGATTGTTTAAATGTTTCAGCAAGCAATTATTGACTTTTTTTATCAGATCTGTAATTGTAATTAATTATATCTTGGAAGCTGTACGATCTGGTTTATCAGTAGTTGAATGGATTAAACACAAAATTGATTTCACTTAATTGTTCTACACTTCACTACTCTGCTCAAAGACTTACTTTTTCTTTTCTTTTTTTTTTTTTTTTGTCAGCTGAGCACTCTTCTCTTCCTATCCTATACTGTTGTGGCAATGGTTAATCTGCTTATGTTTTAATGCTTCCAATTTCACCATAGTTTCAATAATTTCCATTATCTGCCATGTGCCTCCCTGAAGTAATAATGATTAATATTACAGTTTAAACCAAAGGACTCAACAACCAAAACCTGATTTCCACTTATGCTCCAAATTATATTATAAGTTTATATTTCTTCAGTCAGGTGTTAATTAGCATATGGGCTGTTCATACAGTCAGGGTCATGTTCTTAATATACCTGAAACAAGCATCTAAGAAATCCAGAATTTGGCCACATAAGTAAATAAATAAACAAGAGTGCTGGAAGTCTGAAATCCTGAAATTTTCTCCTCCTGACACTGGGAAGGCCCAGGTCATCTACCATCAATTTCACCAAAATCAATCCTGTAGGGCATCTATAATATATCTACTAGCCATAGCTGAAGCTGTCTCAGATAACCTAGGGTATGTTTAAGAGGTTCATAAGAGGTGAACACACTCTTATGTTTAAGCACCTAATTCAGTGCTTGAGATGTAAATTCCCACAATAGTCAAGATAAATCTTGTGCTCAATTTATTTGTGCAAATCTAGTATCTTGTGCTATTTCAGACAACCTAAGGTATTTCACCTCACCTTCAGCTGCCTCTGCTCTAGATCCTGTATCATATTATTAGTCCTGTGTCGATATCTTGGATATCTTAGAAAGTATCAGAGAGCACAGGATGTAAATGCACAGGCAGCTGAACTGAATCCCTGGTCAACACAGTAAATGGACGCTAGAGAATCATTCAGGTGACCAAATAGATTTTTACTTCGATTAATACTTTTCCAATACTTCATTGACTATATTGACTATTACAGCTGCTTACACACCTAGTAGTATTTGAGGTGCCCTGACAGCAGCTTCTTTCTTTTCTTGAAGTAACCTGTAACTTTTCTTGCCATTCTATTCTTCCAAAGAGAACTAAACATTTTGCAGAAAGAAAACTAGCCAAGTAAAAATTTAACTGTCTCCATCTGCTCCTTAAACATTAACAATATTTTAGGAATCTCCTTAACCATATCAATCTGAAGAAAGGTATGATGTTCAGCCTACTGTGGGAGATAGATTTTTAAAAGCTGTATTCAAACTGTTTATTTGAGCTCAAAGTTCAGATAAAATGTAGTTGATTACTAAATTACTAATTTTGTGCAGATCAAATTCAGTTCTTCAGTTTCAGTTAGCTTTGCTACCAAGTAGGTTTGCATTAACTTAATAGTTTGTAATTCATACAGGAGTTTTAAGAAGATGCTAGCAGACGCAGTAAAAACACATCGCATCCTTTGTCTGCACCAAAGTTCACCTCATACAAAAACTTTTAAATCTTTTCTTTTGACCTCCTTTAACAGACTTTGAAACAAATATATTTACAATAGGTTTGAATCAGATTCTAAGCTTGTCAGCAGTACAATGGAGACAGGACAATATTGGTATCATAACCCTATGACTCAGACAGTTTTCTAGTTTTACTGTGTATTGCGTCCATTTTGTGATTGAATTCTTACAGGAAATAGTTCTTTACTTGTATGATCTTTCCATCTAACTACGCTGTCACTAAACAAACTACACTTTTCTCTCCCAAAATCCAGAATTACATGAGAAAATGACTGCCAGCTTTGATGTTATCATAAATCAGTAGAGCGTCTGTTTGTGGCAAATTCTGATCTTAGTTGCATATTGTAAATTAAAGGGAGCTTTGCTATCTTCACTATAGTTGTTCTCGATTGATGCTGCTTCACAGATTCTATTTATCTAGTATATGATTTTTTATCAACTGCTTTAGATTATGTTTCTTTTTATGAACATGAAAATTTTAAAAGCAACATCTGAACTTAACCTGCATACTAGAAAACACACACACACACAAAAGAATAAGTCTGCAGATTTTTAAAATTTTTCAAAACATGTTAATACTCAGGATGTTGCATTATGCACTGTAATTCCATGCATGCACTGCATTTAAGAACTGCAATATTTCTCCTGAAGTAAGTTTCCAGTCTTCTTTGACTCTTTATATTAGTTAAATCACATCACAAACATCACTTTCAGATTACAGTATATTTCTGAAAGAAAGATATTCCCAACACAAAGTAATTTCCTAAGAGTGAAATCAAAATAGTGTGTATTGTTTTCATTACATTTTATTCTACAAATAGAAATAGGCCTTAGAAAAGCTAATGAAAACTCAGGTGACTCCTAATGATATTCTTGATCTGATCCCTGCCTTCATAATGATCTGAACCAAAATACTACTTCTTATTATTTCCAGGTTTGAGATGTTCATAATGAAAACTCAGGTGACTCCTAATGATATTCTTGATCTGATCCCTGCCTTCATAATGATCTGAACCAAAATACAACTGCTTATTATTTCCAGGTTTTGAGATGTTCAAATTTAGAACAAAGTTTTGGATGTGAACTAGTATTAAACATAAAACCTCACTATCTGGAATTATACTAAAAAGTATTTTAAAATAACTATTAATTTTGCTGTTTTAAAATAATCATTCAATCTATGACTAATAGATAGTTTAATCATGCTACATTCCTGTAATGGAGACACCTACCCCATCACTATTAATAGTGCAAGTCTTTTTTTTTTTCCCAAAAAAATTCTACCCGGAATGCTTTTCCTAGCATTCTAACAAATCATTTGATCACTGAAAATAAATTTAAATTAATTATATGATTCTCTTTTCAAATTCAACCCTTTGGGAAAAATCATTTACTAGCAATAAACCAAAATAAAGTTGACCGCAATAATTGACTGTGGGAATCAAAAACACTAGGGACTTGTGTAATATTAAATTTTACACAGCTGGTAAGCTTAAAACTAAATTATCACTCTCCCATGTCTAATTTTATTAGTATTTGCAAATCTGAGAGCATATTTATAAGTCAGCATTCATTAGTTTAATTTCTCCAAAAAGCTCTATAGTTTTAAGTGAACACATCAACTCCAGAAACTCTACATGTTCATAAAACACTGTGAGTGAAATTCCTGGTGGCAGCAACCATTCCAGCAAATAAATCCACAGATGTTTCCTTCACAGTGTCACAGAACTACTCAACAGGAAATAGACTGTGAAATATATTTTGCTGCTCCTTCAAGAAGTTACTATTGAGTCTTAACCAACAGCCACTTAAGTATTTCTAGTGACTGCACTATCTGTTCAAGTCAACTGGATGTCCCTTAGCATTCACAAATTCAAAAATCCTTTCAGAAAACGAGCATTATGCCTGATTGTTACTACATAATAATAAATAGAGCTAACATATATAAGAGTTTTTTTAATAATAGGGGAGAGAAAGCAAATAAAATCCATACAATTAAATAATGAGCTTGCCCCAAAATAACAATTTGATGTCTTAACTTCAGACCAAAAAATAGCTCCTGGATTAAAAAGTTTCAACAGTAGTGTAGAATGTCTTGCTTCTTACAAAAGCATTGATCATTGAATTGTATCATTACCTTTGATCTTTTGCATTTTTTGTTGTGACATACAAAGGAACACATATATATTGATTTTTGACAGTATGCAAATAAGCAGACATCAAATAACAACAATCCTTAAAATGAGGGATGAAAGACCATTTTCATTATAGTTGAAAAACTTTGCAGTAAAAAAAAAAAAAGATTAAATTGTATTGCAGGATTCCGGGAGTATGAACTACCTATACATTTATTTTAAAAAGAAATTGGTGATATCAAGTCAATAGAGCATAAAAAGTTTGGTAAAATCTTCCACTGATAAACAACTTGACAAAAAACCCCTTGATTAATTTAAGTAAGAGAATTATAAAATAAGAATGTGTGTGTGTGTGATGTCAACACATTGAAGTAATTTGGTACAGATCTCTATGATATGAAATTTTCATGAAGTCACCTATGATATGACATTTTCCCGATGTCATGTGACTTAATCCTGGCTAAAGATAACAGAATGAAAATACAACTTTTGTTTCATGACAAGTCCTTCCTAGATAAAAAGGAAGTGAAAAGCAAAATAGATTATTCACTTTCCATTTCCCTCACTCTGAAACAAATCTGTAAATTTCACCTGTGGAGCTTTGATCTCACTTTCATCTGGAGTTATGCTAAGACTGCATAGTTTAGAATTTTGTTTATGCAAAGTTTAGAATTTTTGCTAATGGAATTATTACAGTCATTTATATAACACCAAGGTTCACACTAGTGTGAAAGTTTCTGCTGCTCCTTTATATGTTCAAACATCACAAGAATTTATTCCACTGAGTTACTAGCATCACAATGAACATGCAAAGAGGCAGATTTTTGCCATTTATTTAATTATTTATTATGACTACACAATGATCTTAACAATAAATGTAAGTAATGAACTAGTACTACACAGGCTGTTGTATAACACATAAACTAATAGTGCATGAATAGTCAGGAAAACAATATTCACTCTTTTTGCCTTGCTAGGATAAATAAGACACACAGTTGTGACACTGTAATGCATAATTATTATTATTATGGCTTGGCTTCACTTGAGAATATTCAAAAAGCAAGCAAGAAAAAAAAAAATAAAGGAAGGAGAGAAGAATCTGATGTAGGGAATTTGATCTAGTTTCCTGAAAAGGGGGGAGGTTGCTCCAAAAGAAATTTTCACAGTTGGAAATTTTCTCTTTATATTTCATGCTTTGATTAGCTTGCTAAACTCTGGTTTCAGTGCAGCTGAAAAGAGTTATATTTTGAGACATTTTTAAAAAATACCTTAAAAATATGTTTTTCTACAGATTTCTGACAGTTCCAGGACAAAGCCAACATGAGAAGGGAGGTCAAATTTCCCTATGTTTAGAACCATTATCACATATATTGCAAACATCTGGCTCTAAATCTCATGCTTTATTTTACAGATAGGCAGATTTGAATGCAAACAGCTCCTTATTGCACCCTTGGTGTTACTAGTTTCATTAAAAGTTCATAAATTTCATATATGTAACCATATTGTGAAACAATATATATTTTGAAAGTTAATATAAAACTAAAAATAAATAAACAAACCTTTTAACTTTATTTCTCCTCTCCTTTACTTCTTAAAGTCCTGGATGTTTTCTATTAAAAATTATCAAATTTAAGTCTTGAAAGAGAACCAAAAACCACAGAAACATATTAACTAATTTCCTTACTTCTTGAAATAAAGTCTTTTTGTTTGTTCTTCCTTACTTCTTGAAATAGTCTTTGCTTGTTTGTTCTTTATTCAATGCTTAGTATCTATCTGCAATAAAAGCTTTATTGATGTTTGTAAATTGTTTTGAAGGGTTGTCATTGGTCTGTGCAATTCCTTTGAGACTAAGAACTTAACTGCATTTTTAAAAGTGTTAGTAGTCCTGCAAACCTACTCTGATCTAGAGAGAACAGACATATATACTCCTTGCAAAAACTAGATATCAGATTAATGTGCAGTATTTTAGAACAGAAGTACTGACTCTGTTTCATCTTCCTTATTTTTATTTTTGTTTGATGCATCAGTAAATATCCTATAAAAATCCCAAAATATGTATTACATTGATTAAAAGCCTGACTTCCAGTGAATTCAATGGGAATTTTACTATTGATCTTAGTGTGGTCTCAATTTCACCATCCCAAAGGGTTTTCTATATACAAAATTGATAAACCTGAAAATTTAAGGTTAAAAAACACTCCTGAAGATGTTCTCATCACTGGGACCTGATACACTATTCACTGTATTGACTATGGAGCCAAAACTGCGAACTGATCGCTCTCTTGACTTATTGCAAGTTCTTGTGTGTAAATGAGTTGATTTACAAGGAGCAGAGACTACATGTATGCCAATTTTTAAGTTTATTATGTTTCTTCCTTTATTCACAGCTTCTCAGAGGAAAAATGAAAGAAACAGCTAAGAAAAAGTTTAGTAAGCTGAACATTGATGAAACCTTTGTTATTACATTTTATGACGTCATAATGATATAGGTTATGAGACAATCATCCTGACCAGGATATTTATCAACAGGGGGAAAAAAGGGGCACACATAACATGTTGCTGTGAAAAAAAATAACATGTTGCTGTGAAAAAATCAGGAACATGAATTATGACTGTCCTAAAAGGGCAAATAGGTGGGACTGCACATAGAGCCAAAGCAAATACATATTTGAGGAATTCATCCCACAGGCTGTAAGACTAAAAATATGTGACTAAATACAAGGACATTACCATGTGATTTGCCAATGTTCCTCTGAGAGAATGTTTTGGTAATATCACATAAAGGATAAAGTCTGAAGTAAATTAAGACTGCAACAGAATATCTCATAAAACAGAACAAAAGATACTCAAAATAATCTTGTATTCCTCTATGATGTTAATTTATGATTGAGTGCCTCATAAAAGACTTCATATTCTTCCAATGGAAAGGTATATACATTGCACTTTCTTTATAAGATCTGATTCATGTACATGAAGCAGTCCAGATCAAAATAATTCTAGTCTGCTGTAGCTAGAGTGTCTCAGGTATTTGATTTCAAGCTAGCACTTCAGTCCCCAACATGGACACACTTTAATTGATGAGGATAGAATTCACTCCTTTGCGAAAAAGTAAATCTTAAGGCCTCTACATTTCAGAAATCCCAACAATGCTTTTGACAGTCTGTGTACTGTATTAGATATTGTGGGAAGGACATGTAAACCCAGTTGGTTACATGTAAAATTTAGTAAGAACATTAGAGTCATATGGAGATTTTGGGGAAGGGCTTGAATTCTAAAAACTGCAGATAAAATATGACTCTCAGTCATGACTCAAATCTGTATGCAGTCCCATGCAGTATACACCAATAATCTCTTGGCATCACCTTGTAAGATTATTTTATCCCATACAGAAAAGTCAGAACACATTTCAGAGTTATCTCAAGACGACACTCAAGAAAGCATAACACAAATGCGCTAGTTGAAGGTAAGAACTTCCATCTGAAAACAGTTCAAGCAGAGCAAAACGCAGCTTATTTTAGTCTGCCTACCAGTATAATTTTATTTCTTGATAACAGTGAAGATAAAATACCAGAAATCATGCTGAGGCATAAAAAATATTGAATATGTTTTCCATTGTACAGAAACAATATACTGTGTCTTTTATCAAAGGGCTATAAATACTGTACGATTTGGGATGTTGGAGAAGGCTGACTAAACCTATTGCAATGGAAAGAAAGAACCAGTCAGCTCAGATTTAATTAGGCAATGTTATGTAAATGCCCATCTTAAGAACACAGAAAATGGGCAGGTTATCTGATAACTATAAAATTTAGAAATGGAACTGTTAGCAATTGGAGATTTGTCCAGAAACCCAAAAATTATTTAAGTATGTGTTAAACTATATTATCAATTAGATTAATCTCCCAGCACTTTAGTCGATGAGCACATAGGTACTTCAGCTGAGAACGGTTGATTCACTACAGTTATGTCTATATTAGCAGTTAGTGTAGACTGATAAAAGTGTATTGGCAGAACAGAAGAGCTGCTGGTGAGAATGTGACATACACACTACTGGTGTTTCAGAATGTGGGGGAGTACTACTTTGAACTAGTTCCAGTGAGGTCTAAAGGACTGACTGACTACTAGAAGCTGGGATACAACATATGCCCTCCTAGCTTGAACTTTCCAGTGTAGTTTCACCCAAAGGAATCCTGAGACTTTACAGTGGATTTGCCATTACTGTTTCTGTGCAAATCAGCAGTGCATTTATGAAGAAAATCAGCTGATTGCTCCCACTTCCTGAGCCTCGTATCAGCAGCCAACAGGCATTGAGACCATGACTCCAAACTAGTGACAGAAAGAAGGAAAAAAAAAAAAAACAACCTTCACATGTACATAAGATGGACGTTGGGTTCTCAGCAGCAGCTACCTCACCCTACAGATCTGCATCTATTGACTTACACTACTTGCTATGAAAGCATAGCCAAAGTGAAAACCAAGGCAGGATAAGTCAAGACAATGGCGAAATTAACTTTAAAAGTATAACCTTGATAAGGACTAAATGCTAATGTAGTCTCACCCTATGGTCCTGGATGAAAATTATGAGCCTGATTAGGTAGAGTTTCTCCCTAAATTCCTGGTAAATAATCTTATTTTGAATTCTAATAATTCCAAAAGGACCCCTGTTCCCAGGCTGTTAAATACAATAACACTATTCACAGTTACTAGAAGCAATTGACTTTCAGAAATCTTAATGTGTTTGTCATTGTATCCATCAGTCCAGCAGTATGATTGGAGATTTTCTTTAGAAATTTAGAATATTACTTATGTATTTGGTATTACATTTTAATATCAGTATGTAGGTTTTGCAAAAACTGAGATTAACCATTGCCATCAGTTTTAGTGTTAAATTGTTTGAGGGTTGATACAACTGAGAGGTCAAATTTACATAATTTTCATCTATTAAAGTTACAAGGATAATAACAAGCTACATTCTTTAGCAATATTTGCTCCATTTTTTCAAATAATCTTTTTTTTAAAATAGCTCTCTATTGCTGATATAAATTAATCAATGTGGTATCTATGAAATGCCATCCATTAACACCATGTCAAAACTCTAACATTTTTCCACCATCCTGCAAAATTTTCAAACATTCTTGCCTTAATTTTCAGGGCCTTGTTTCTGTTGTAAAGTAATCTCATATTTTAAAGAATATGCAAGTTTAGGGATTGGCGTGAGTTCAGTTTAGGCTACAAGATAATTATATTACTCTCAAGAGTTTTGATTGTGGCACACTTGAATGATCATTACTGTGACGTTTGGCATAGAAACTAGCTTCTGTCATTGTCATTTTCAAAGACTTCACTAGAAGTGAATTCTTAAAAGGACTTTCCCAGACAGTTTTTGATACATACCATCCAGTATTTTCCTCTGACAATATTATATATCAATTTTTTGAAAGATATCTAATTTCATTTCAGTAAAGTGTAAAAATCCAGATTCAGAATGTAAATTAGTTACCTGTATTTCACTCAGCACACAGAGCTAGAATACTGATTTAAAGATCCTACCAAGTGATTTAACTGTCTTAGATGTCAAAGAGTTTGTTTCCTTTCCTTCCCCCCAGGAAATTTACATAATTAACAAAAAAAAAAAATGTTCACAGAATCATAGAATCATTGAAGCTGGATGTGACCTCTTGAGACCATCTAGTCCAACACCCCCTGTTCAAGCAGGGTCAGCTAGAGCAGATTGCCCAGAACCATGTTCAGTTGGGTTTTAAGCTTCTCCAAAGATAGAGACTCCACAGCCTCTCTGGACAACCTGTTGCAGTGCTCAGTCATCCTCACAGTAAAACCAAAACCAAAACAAAACAATCCCAAAAGTGTTTTCTTTTATTCAGATTTAATTTAATGGGCTTTTTAATTTGTGCCCATTGCCTCTTCTCTTGCCAGTGGGCACTACTGAGAAGAGTGGCTCCTTCTTCTCCATTCCCTTCCATCAAGTATTTAAACATATTGATAAGCTCTTCACTGAGCCTTCTTTTCCGCAAACCTAACAATACCTGTTCCCTCAGCCCCTTCTCATATGAAAGATTCTCCAGTCCCTTCATCATCTTCATGGCCCCATGTTGGTCTTGCTCCATTAAGTCCCTATCTTTCTTGTACTGGGGAGTCCAGACCTAGACACAGCACTCCAGGTGAGGGTCACCAGTGCTGATTAGAGTGGAAAGATCACCTCCCTCAACTCACTGGTGATGCTTTTCCTAATGCAGCTCTGAAAGCCGTTGGCCTTTGCTGCAAGGGCACATTACTGGCTCATGTTCAACTTGTTGTCCACCAGGACTACCAGGTCCTTTCATGTCAAGCTGGTTTCTGGCCAGTCGGCCCCCAGCCTGTTTTGGTGCATAGGGTTATTTCTCCCCAGCGACAAGACTTTGCATTTCCCTTTCAGGAACTTAATGAGGTTCCTGGTGGCCCCTTTCTCCAGCTTGTCAAGGTTTCTCAGAATGGCAGGTCAAGCATCTGGTCTGTCAGCCAATCCTCCCAGTTTTGTATCATCTGAGTGCTTGCTGTGGGTGCACTCTGTCCTATCATCCAGCTTGTTAAAGAAGATATTGAACAGTATTGGACCCATTAATGGACCCTGGGGTACACCACTAGTGACTTGCCTCCAACTAGACTTCGTGTCACTGATCAGAACGCCCTGAGCCCAGCCATTCAGCCCCTGTTCAAGCCAACTCACTGTTCACTTATCTAACTTGCACTGTTTAATCTTGTCCATGATGATATTATGGGAGACAGTGTCAAAACCCTTCCTAACGTCAAGGTAAACCACATCCACTGCTATACCCTCATCCACCAAGCTAGTCACCTTGTAGTAGAAGGCTAACAGTTTGATCAAGCATGACTTCCCCTTCATAAATCCATGCTGACTACTCCAAATCACCTTCCTGTTATTCATGTGTTTGGGAATACTTTCCAGGAGGATTTTCACCTTTCCATGAACTGGTTGACTGACCTTTAGTTCCCCGGATATTCCTTCTTGCCCCTCCCATGGATGGGAGTGATATTTACTCTTTTCCAGTCTTCAGTTACATCTCCATGCCATGCCATGATCTTTCAAAGATAAATGAGAGTGGCCTTGCTAAGACATCAGTCAGATCCCTCAATACTCATGGGTGCAACCCATCAGGCCCCATGGACTTATGTACAACCAGTTTGTTCAAGTGCTCCCTAACCTAGTCCTCCTCCTCCGAAGGCAAGTCTTCCTTGTTCCAGACTTCCCCACCCCCTCAGTCTCAGGGACCTGGGGTTCCTGAAGACCAATCTTTCGAGTAAAGACTGAGGCAAAGAAGTAATTGAGTACATTTTCCATGTCATTTGTCACCAGGTTCCCTGCCCCATTTTCCTTAGTCTTCCTTTTGCTGTTTTTCTACTTGTAGAATCCTTTCTTGTTGCCCATCTTATCCCTTGCCAGATTCAGCTCCAGGTTGGCTTTGTCTTTCCTAAACTGAATGATTAGTCTGGCAAAATTTATTATTTATTTATGAACAAAACTCTTCATAAATTTATCAAACTCTCACTAGTTAGACTTCTTATCTTCAATAGGTTTATTATAGAATAATATCAAAGTATTCCTCTCTTATGGCTGGGGGCTCTTTTTCAATTTCTTCCACACATATTTCTGAGGACAGATTAAATCTACTTGTTCTTGAACCAACACTTTCTATAAGCATTGCTGCTCTAGCTTTCACCCACTGATGTATCTGTGCATAGTAATCACAAGTCTCTCCCTTTAATTTTCTGAGATAAATAGGCTGAGTGTTTTAGTCTTTTCCAATAAGATCGGGTATCTATTCCTACATATTAATTTAAGGTATTCTATTCATTCTTCACTTTCAATTACTTTTTCATTGAAAGGGGTTATTAAGACATATGTGGGTTTTTTACATAAAATGTCACTAATTGCTTTTTCAAGAGTATTTATGCTTTTCTGTCTCCAATAAAAATACTCTGAATTATATTTCCTAAAATCGTACTGAGAGGACACCCACACCCACACTTAGAGAAATTCAAACCTTGCATGGGCCAAATTCTCCTTGAAGTCACTATCCTACTCTGCTAATTTTACTAGAGCAAGTCTACTTCAAGCTTTGGTACTTCAGTTAGATTTACTTAAAGTAAACCACTTCCATGACCTGCCATTCCTTAGTATTGCACATTCAGAACTTTTGTGTTGAAGCAAATAATAAAGACAGTTAATGTAATCTTTTGTAACACTGAGACTCATAATTAGTAGAGCTACTTATTGTCCTCTTTTTATTTAACTTTTTCTTCAAACATTAGAGGTTTTTTTTCTATAGATAGATCTTGAATTTTGTTACATTTTCTATTTACTTGTTAGTTTTCAGCTGGTCTTTCATTTACAATTTTTTTTTTTTAAATTTTGTATTATACTGAGATCAAATTAAGCTAGAAAACCTGTGGTTGTCTTTTCTTTTTATATAATGCATATTTACACATGTGTTCTGCTTGCTATTCTTCAGTCATACACTGCGTGCAGATAGTATAAATTAGGCCTAGTTGACAACAAGTGTTAGCAGAACTTTAGTTAGCCTAATAGGATAAGGGAATAGCTTAGTCATAAGGATAGGGAAGTACCCTGAACATAAACAGGATGCTAAACATTGGTTGTGAAAGCTGCAAATATGTCAATCACTGTGAAAGTTGTGAATGTGTCCAGAACCTTCCAGAGGAGCAGACCATGAGCACCAGTGACAGCTAGTTATTAGGCACTGAGTGAATCTGAACAGGACACTCAAGAATCAGGGATTCTCTGCTCAGTCCTGTAGCCCATGGTGCCCAGGGTCACTTGGGGAGAGAACTCCAGGGAGCCCATGTCCTGGCCCAGGACTATACACAGCACAGATGGAGCCTTTACCATGACCTGTCCAACTTCTGGACCACATCGTCTCTCCTGTCAAGCAATGAAGTCATGTAATTCATAAAAGTGCAGAAATCTGTGACTAAAATGTTTTAGTATCCAAGTCTATTTAGTCTCTGCATTGCAATTTGGTCTTAACCATGACACCATGACACTGCCAAATTCATGTTTTGTTAAATCTCCTTGTCACCTAATTTCTTTCATTAACATCATTGTTGTTTTTTAGGGGGGTTGGGTTTTTTTGGTTGGTTGGTTGGTTTTGTTGTTTTTGGTTTTTGGTTTGTTTGTTTTTTTTTTTTAATCTGATCTCATTTAACTTCCTATCTGGTTGAAGCGCAGTTCTTCGGGCAACTGTACTGTAAAAGTAAGACTTTCTATTCAAACTTCAACTATGTAGTGTTCCTTTTTCTAACTTTTTTCTTTTCTTTAAAAAAAAAAGTGTTGAAATTACTTTGAATAATAGCAACTGAAAATACTGAAATTACAGTCATCCTTAAGCTCTCTTTTACCAAATCTCTTCAATTTTTTTCAGCATCCCATCTCACTTCCACAGTATGATGTTATGTGTCTATTTTAAAATACCCTTTTCTCTGTGATCAGTGAGAGAAGAGAGCTGTATCTGGCTTTATTCAGTACTTAGTTTCTTTGATTATCAATTAAAAAAAAAAAAATTAAAGTGCATTCAATCCATCTCAGTGCTTCCTTCCCATGGACACCAGGGCCCAGAGACAGTGTCTGCATGCAAGCAAACATCGTTAAGGGTCACACTAAGGTTGGGGAACTCAGAACCCCTCTCAGGTGTCTGTTTAATACTAAAGTAGAGGTCAGTCATTCCATGTAAAGACAGGTGGATTAAACTTCCTCCTCTGGTTGCCTATCTTACCAAGTGACTACAACAACAACCTAGATCTCTAGTTATGTTCGTGAAATACATTTTAGACAGAAAAACTTTACTAAGTTGAATCTGATTCTTATTACCCACTATTTGAAGGATTTTATACGGAAAGTAAAGCACTCTAAGTGCTTTCCACTGGCAAAAATTCCCAGTAGTATTAACCTCAATTTTTCTGCTTATTCTTGTTATTTTGCCCTGCACACTTCTCTCAGGGGGGAAATTGTTTCACTGAAGATTCTCAGGATTCTCCATTTTTATAGTCTTGAGTAGTCTTGGAGAGCTCTCATTTTGTGATGAGTTAGCACAAATCACTAGACAAAATAGCCCTGTTAAAATCCAGAGGCTAAGTCAGATAAACTTGCAACAGCTGAAATAATGAGGTAGTATCATCTGCTACTAGTTCAAAGTTTGAAAGAACTCAGGGAATCTATCTTTCTACACCAAAAAGGATTCCCAGTACCCAGTCAATTTACTCACAGTGCTTAAGGGGAAAAAATTACTTTAGCACCAAAAGCATGTAAAGTGCCACCAGTGTTATTTTCAATTTGTCAACATAACAATGGTGATGGAAGTGACTATTCCTCTAACATGTAATGCAGTTACTATTGAAAATTTTATAAGCTAACCATCAGGTAAGGGAACAGACTATTTCCCTCCAATATCATATACTTTAGACATTGGCAACCATTCAGAATGGCACTCTCCCAATAAAGCACTGATTTTTCATTGCTCAGAGACTGATTTCTGATTTCAGAAATCATGGATAGTTTGTCCTGAAGAAAAGACAGAGTTTTACTGTGTTAATTTTGTTGCAGGTTAGTTATAAATATGATGCAATTAAATAAAAAGATTTTGGGGAAAATTTATTAAAGTTTGTTAAAATCTGTTAAAATAGACTTTGAGCCCATGAAGCAAAGCAGATTGAATGCATATGCCTAAGAGAGATACAGAAACCTCACCTGAACACTTTGGTGATTAAAGCTTTTTTTTTCCCCTGTTTTGGTTTTTTTTTTTCCTATAACCCAGTATAGCAAGGCATCTAGTGTATAAGTGAGCAGGGATAAGGAATCGATCATGTTTGAGAAGTTGTGGCAGTCGGGAGAAGATCCCACTGACTGGAAAAAGGGAAACATAACCCCCATTTTTAAAAAGAGAAAAAAGGAAGACCCGGGGAACTACAGGCCAGTCAGTCTCATGTCTGTGCCTGGGAAGATCATGGAACAGATCCTCCTGGAAGCTATGCTAAGGCACATGGAGGACAGGGAGGTGATTCGAGACAGCCAGCATG
>NW_008795138.1:5224113-5231162 GCF_000699145.1 Aptenodytes forsteri | reverse complement strand
TGGATGCCCCATCCCTGGAAACCTTCAAGGTCAGGTTGGACGGGGCTCTGAGCAACCTGATCTAGTTGAAGATGTCCCTGCTCATTGCAGGGGGATTGGATTAGATGATCTTTAAAGGTCCCTTCCAACCCAAACTATTCTATGATTCTATGATTCTGTGAATATAGGCTGCTGTATTCTAATTATGTTACCTAATGTGGTGGGTTAGCCTTGGCCAGCTGCCAGATCCCCACCCAGCCATTTACTTACTCCCCTACCTCAACAGGTCAAGGGGAGAAAATAAGACAAAAAAGCTTGTGGATTAACATAAAGGCAGGAAGATTGCTTACCAGTTACTGTCACAGGTAAAACACTTAAATGAGGGAAAATTAATTTAAGTTATTGCCAATTAAAATAAATCAAAAAATAAAACAATGTTTTTTCCCACCTACACCCCCAGCCTCAACTAGGCTCCTTCTTTTTTCAGTGCTTTATTGTCTTCATACAGATTTTGTTTTCATTATACCCAGTCACAACCTCTCATTTCAATTTATGGCCACTGCCTCTTGTTCTCCCACCATGCATTTCAGTAAAGAGCCTAGCACTGTCACTAACCTTCTTTTACACACTGAGAAACTGCTCTGAGGCCCTTTCAAAGCCTTCTCTTCTCCAGTTTAAACAAGCCTTGTCCCTCAGCATCTCCTCACAGTGCAAGTGCTCTAGCCCCTAACCATTGGGGTGGCTTTCCAATGAACTCGTTCGAGGTGAGCAACATCCTTCTTGTATTGGTAAGTCCAAAGCTGGATGCAGTATTCCTGATGCAGTTAATGATGCCAAATAACAAGGAATACTCACGTCCCTTGTTCTACTGATACAGCCTTGTATGTGGCTCCTTCATGATGACCAAGGTACACCACTGACTCCTGTTTAACCTACTGTCCACCAGGACTCCAAGATCCTTCTCAGCAGAGCCTCTACTTAGCCAGTTAGTCTGTCTCTCCACAGTACCTTGTCATAAGTGGTATCATGCTGAACTTGTACATGATCCAAAAGAAAAGCTAAGATGCAAAATAGTGTAGAAATTGCCCTTTGATAGCTTACTGGATTCCTTATTGATGTTTTATGTAAGACTCTAGGATGGGGATTCATTGCATCTCAGTATGGAAATCCAGAAGAGTAAGGGTACGCTCTAATTGCCCAAGCAGAGCTGTCTAGTGTAATTTGAGATGTCCAAGTTCCCAAACTCCAGGAACTCCATCTGTTCAGGGGCTGTGGGTCTTCTTCAGAGTCTGTAATGACTTCCAACCCCATGCAGTTGTCTCAGATGTTATATAGTATCTGAAATGGCACTAGACATCTGTACTTCAGCAGCTGAATTGAGTCTGGTTCCCTTTATATTCAGTGGAGAGAAAGGGACAATTCTGGGAAAAAATTCTTCCAACAAAATGTGAAAATTTACTTTAGGATGATACGCATTATACCATCTTTCACAGTGCAGTTCATCACATCCTAAATTAAATATCTATGTTTAGTTAATGAATTCTCATACTTCAGATGGATAATTCCCCAAATTTGCAGAATACAGATCAGACAATTCTGTGACATTAACTTCCCCTTTGGACCCATGCCAAGGTTGTAAAGCTCAACACTTTAAGAAAGGGTGAGTTAAGGATTGGAATATCACGTTAAACATAATCTGCCAAACCTAATAGGAATCTGAAAGGACAGCTAATATAGATTATAGATGCATTAATTCCTCAGAGGCTTTTTCTGTATTGAGGAGTTTCTTTCACAAAGATTTTGTTTCATTTGGTTGTTAGCTGGCAGTTTAATTTTGTTTAGTTAAACCCCAGGATTACTATAGATTAAGGTTAATTCTTAGAAAAATAGTATTAGGTTACATTACTAAAGGCAAAAAATACAAAGATCCAGTAAAAGTCAGATAAACAATGACAGGTGGAGAAACCTTAGTAACCTAATCAAGGCAAACAGACCATACAGTATCAGCTGGTCTAAGATTAACAAAGGAGAACAACAAGATTATTGTCCCTGATGAGACCCCACAGGATTAGTCAACCAAAATATTCTCTTCCCAGAACTCCTTACAGATTAGAGGGATTATTGCCTAGGAGGGCTTCAGACTTATGGAATACGGGGGAAGAACATTTGAGAATTGTGTAAAATTTACTGGGAAATGTTTTAAGGACATTGTGGGAATGTGGAAGACTTGTGGGATGTTTAGGGCAAAGAGTAAAGACAAGAAAAGGGAGAGGTCAAGCTGGATCAGGGACAAACAAGCTTGGGAAAATGGAGGCAGAAGAGTATAAAAGGGGCTTGCTGAGTGAACGTGTTGCTGGTCAGCATGCTTGTTTCAATGAGCTCTATGCAATCTATATTTTTATTAAATTCCATTACTAACTATCTTCTGTGTGAATATGTACTCTATTCTGAATGGAAACATGTTAATGCTAGTGAACTTCAAGCTGGAACAGACAGCGAATAATCTAAGAAGTCTAAGTAGTAGTAACTAGAGTGGAACTGTAAACCTAGGAGGTTCATATGTCCAGGAGACAGTAATGTGGGAGACTAGGGCATCTTGGGGCCAGCTACTGGGTAGATCCATGGGTGTGCTCCATATTGTGTGGATATATTCCACCAGCAGATTCTGACCTTGATAAGCCAAAAAGCAGGAATGGGATCAGGCCAACCATGCTGTTCATGTTTGTTGAGTGCAATGTATTTATGGGGTGTTGGTAAGGCACTCTTCTCTGCCTGTGTTAATCCGTATGGCCAGTCATGTGTCCATATTTTTTGTGCACCCATACATGTCTACTGGGAATATGTGGTCAACCTTGCACTTGCTGAACCCGAGGACATGTGTACCGCAACTTTACATCTGTGAGGCTACCAGATTCAGAAATCTAACTTGGAGTTTCAAAGGGACTATCCTGTCAGTTGCAGAAGGGCAAAAGGTCTTTCAGGCAGAGAGCTTATATGCAGATAAGCATCCTTTCAGCAAGCTTAAATGTTAGCACTTCGCTTCTGCTACTTTAGAAGTATGGTAAGAGTCAAAAGGTATTTTTTCTCTTAATCTTAACTAGAGAACAGTAGCACTTCAGCAATGATCCTTCCTGTTCTTTTGTACTGAAACTATGAATAAATGACAGGGACACTGTAGACAGCTGAAGAGATTTTTCTACCTCCTGGCTCTTTTGACTCATCAAAATCATAACAGAGACTGATGTACAAACCAATCTTTATAAAATGGAATTGATTTAATCAGTCACACTTAAAATGTACATTCCATGAAAATCTCAAAAAATAAAATTTTACTGATTTTAATCAGTGAACTGTACTGTCTCCTTTATGAGCACATCTCAGTGGTGGCACATCCATTAAGACAAATTTAGGATATAAATAACTGGACATTTATTCCATTGTTGCTTTTTCTCCCTCCTTCCAGACTTTTCTTTTTTCCTGTATGCACAACAGTTGAAGAATTTATGTGTTGCCAGATAAATTACCTTTAATGTATGAAAGAGCTCAAAGAACCTATGTTTGTCTATGTGTAATAAAGCTTGGCAGTATAGTATAAAACAATAACGTTTAATATGTTGTATGGCTTAGTTAAATAAAATCTGATTTTGAGTGTGTACCTGGTAATAAATGTATTTCTGCTACACAAGGACATTTTACTTACAATGCATTCAGGTTCTTTCAAGTTATATTTACTGAACAGGTTTTCTTGCAAATGATCTGCTGTGTAAAAAGGACAGCATATCTGAATCTATCATATTTGACGTAGGTCTGAGACAAAGCATTTAAAATAAGCAACACCTAGTTGAAATATCAAGGATATTTCAAATAACTTCTTTTTAAAAGCTAAAGAACAAAAAAACCAAAACTCTGCCTTATAAGTTGTACATTTTGAAATACAAAGTTCTTAAGAAAGAGACATCTATCTTTCAGGTCCACGCAAGCACTCAGATATCTGTTTTCCAAACACAGGAATTAAGGAGAAAGAAAAAACATATTTGCATGTTTTTGAAAGTGTTTTTAAAACTAGATCACTTGTTATAGCAATGATGTATCACCTTTTGCACTTTCAGGTAATGTAGTGCTTGCTATTCTGCAGTTTAGATTGCTTAAGGCCTGCCTGTGAGATGCTGGATAACTTTTACTGTAAGAGGAAAATTTTCAATTTTCTGTGTCCCTCTCAGTTACCACAGTTTTTCTGAGTGCTGTCAATGTTTTCATCAGGAAATTTTACAAAATAAAGCTATAAAAATAGCAAAAAATCAATTGTGTTGAACTTTTTGTTCATTTAAACAATAAAATATTAAAGTGGTCACTGCATATTTAAGTTTTTTTCCTAATATTTTTCTGTTGTCAGAATTGCTGTCAGCAGTTATGGTCATTGCTGTAGCCGTAACAGTCCATACATAGAGAGAAATTCTACCTCAGTGCACAGTTATTAATATGTTTTGGTCAGGTATGGACCTTCACAAACTTTCTGGTTAATTGTTGCATCCTCTGACATTCCAGCTGAGGAAGAGAACAATTACATCAAGAAAGAATATACAACCAAGCATATAATAGTTCAGTCACCTCTAAAGAAACTCACACTGCATAAATTAGTACTTACTGCGTAAATTAGTTCTAACCATGTACAATCCAGTATAAAATGTTCCGTCTTTGAACATGGTAATAAGAAGCAAATCAAAGGCAACCTTCAAGCTCTTCTAATTGAAAAGAAATAGCATACCCTATAAGAATCTAAATCTAGTGTGGATGTCTACTTGAAATAGTATTAGTATGCTGCAGGATGATTGACTTATGTCAACAAATTTAGGAAAGGTATTCATTCTCATCTTCCTGAATCTCTCCAAACAACTAAACATTATCTATCATAAACTAACATGTTCTCACGTGGTGACACAGCAAGAAAACAGGGGAATTAATGTTAACGCTTTTCAGAGAAACATTTGATAAGGTCTAATGGAAACTGTGCTTCTACTAAGACTTTATAACTGTAGAGTGTTAGATGATTAATTTTAACTTTGATGCTACTTAACATTTACCTAATGAATTAATTAATGGGGTAACACAGATCTAAATGCCAGACAACTGCAGAAGACAGAAAACTATGTCTCCTTTTTACCACATATATTACTTTAATCAATTTGTCCTGAATCTTAACAAGATCTTTCCAAAGATCATGAATAGCTGGCTGGTGCTATTTTCATATAAGACAGAAAATAGGCTTGTAAGAAGAGGAAAATATTTTGAAGAATTGTACACAGTAGATCAGTCGTCTTCAAGTTCCCTACCTGCAAGAGATAATCCCATTCCATTCCCTTTTTGGTTGCAGTCAACTACTTACACTTTTGCGACTATTCAGATGGAACATAGCAAGTTCAGATATAACTAACTAGAAGCGTTCATGCTCAAGAAGTTCTGATTTGTACTCGTCTTAAGTATTGTCTGGCTAAATCATGATTAAAGGAAAAGTAAGCATTCCTGACAATAAAATGTTTGAAAAAATGAAGGAAAGTTTAACTTTTACTAGGAACAAATGGGAAGTACGAGTTACTGGTTTCCTCCTAACTAGAGAACAGGCTATGCTAGAAGAGGACAAGTCCTGAAATTGATCCAAGTTAGATTTTGTTTCTGTTTTAGTTGCACAAACAACAGAAAATCAATATTTGTAACAGAAAAGAAGTTAGCAAGACACAGTTTACATAAGGTAGTGTGAATATGCAAGTCAGAATGTTATAAACGAGTAGTTTCTTTTGATCGTAAAATATGAGATTCACTAAACATGATATAACTATAATGTATGTGTTGTTGAAGCTATAGTAACTGGTAGATTACAGTATTCCTACTTTATTAAGGATCCTGTATATCATATATTGTTAAATACTGATATGAACATTATTTAGTGTAAGAAAAGATGGTTAGTATTTCTTGGGGTGCTATACCCAAGGACAACATAGCTAGCCTTCTGTTCCTCTTGTTTCTGACATACTTGGGTTGTAAATATGGTATATATCTTAGAACCATCTTAGAACTGTTTATCATTTTTTGTTTGTTTGAACTTTCTTAGAACTGTTGTTTATTTTCATGCTTTTAGTAATGTTGTTAAGGTATAGTTTGGTTTATTTAAATATACTTCCCTATTATATTTTTTAGTAAGTACATACGAATGCCAAGGGTGATGGAACTCACAGCCAAAGGACCAAAGAAATAAATAATTGAAACCTGGCGAAATAGGTGTATACAGGGATTGTATCATACTTTTCCTCTGCTGCCAAAATATGATAGAAATATTAAAATAATTTCAAGATCTTTGTCTTCATCTTCAAGAAGTTCAGTAGTCTAGCCTTTAATTCTTAGGACTGACTAAAGCGGCAAAGATGAAGGAAACTAGCAGTATTGGGGTGTGTGTTTTATTTTGCTTGATTGTTTTTGTTTTGTTTTGTTTTGTTGACATAAGACAGCATTATATGAAAACAGAAAATATCATCTGTGTATGTGATATCTTCTTGAATTTTATTCTGATATACTAACTAGCATGAAAACTTTAAGTAAATGAATAACATCATAAAACTTAACCTTTCTACCTCAGATTGATTTTGCCTCCTGTAATATAAACAAACATAAAGTATATGTCTATTTTTTTTTTAAATCCAGTGCATTGCACTGTACATATTTTGTCACTAAGGAGAGAACGAGACTATATGTATACGACAGAATCAGTCTGATTAAAGTGGTTCTCAGCTATTATAGTGATTGTGGCACAGAAAGGGAAAACAAATATGAATAAGGGAAAACAAAAAGAAAAAAAGGAAAGGACTATGTAGAAAAGAAAATTATGCTGACTTGCACATTGCCAGCCCATGTCCAATTTTTCATTCGCTGGTACCCCCAAGTCCTTCCCTGCAGGACTGCTCTCAATCCATTCATCCCCCAGTCTGTATTGACATTGGGGATTAGAATCATAGAATCATAGAATCATTGAGGTTGGAAAAGACCTCTAAGATCATCGAGTCCAACCGTCAACCCAACAC
>NW_008795138.1:5223788-5224076 GCF_000699145.1 Aptenodytes forsteri | reverse complement strand
CCGCATCTACACGTCTTTTAAATACCTCCAGGGATGGGGACTCCACCACTCCCCTGGGCAACCTGTGCCAATCTTTAACCACTCTTTCAGAAAAGACATTTTTCCTTACATCCAATCTAAACCTCCCCTGGCACAACTTGAGGCCATTTCCTCTCGTCCTATCACTTGTTACTTGGGAGAAGAGACTGACACCCACCTCGCTACAACCTCCTTTCAGGTAGTTGTAGAGAGCAATGAGGTCTCCCCTCAGCCTCCTTTTCTCCAGGCTAAACAGTCCCAGTTCCCTCA
>NW_008795138.1:5208549-5222060 GCF_000699145.1 Aptenodytes forsteri | reverse complement strand
GGAAGTCCATGGTTGCGGTTTTGCTGGCCCCCCTCCTTACTTCACCAAGAATGGAGAATTCTATCATTTCATGGTCACTAAGCCCAAGACAGCTTCCGACCACCACATCTCCCACCAGTCCTTCTCTGTTTGTAAGCAGCAGGTCGAGCGAGGCACCTCCCCTGGTAGGCTCACTTACCAGCTGTGTCAGGAAGTTGTATTCCACGCACTCCAGGAACCTCCTAGACTGCTTCCTCTCTGCCGTGTTGTATTTCCAGCAGACGTCCGGGAAGTTGAAGTCCCCCACGAGAACAAGGGCTAGTGATTGAGAGACTTCTGCCAGCCGCTTGTAGAACGCTTCATCCGCCCCTTCATCCTGGTTGGGTGGTCTATAACAGACTCCCAGCAGGATATCTGCCTCGTTGGCCTTCCCCCTCATCCTTACCCATAAGCATTCAACCGTACCATCATCACAATCGTTGAGCTCTATACAATCAAAACACTCCCTAACATACAGGTCCACCCCACCGCCTCTCCTTCCTCGCCTGTCCCTTCTGAAGAGTCTATAGCCATCCATTGCAGCACTCCAGTCATGAGAGTCACCCCACCATGTTTCTGTGATGGCGACTAAGTCATATCTCTCCCGCTGCACAATGGCTTCCAGCTCCTCCTGTTTGCTGCCCATGCTGCGTGCATTGGTGTATATGCACTTGAGCTGGGCTATTGATTTCTCCCCCGGCATCAGCACGCCACCCCTCGGCTCATCTCTAGCGAGCCTGGTTTTATCCCCTTCCCCCTTGGATTGCTGCAACCCAGGTACCTTGGCCTTCTTGAACTTCATGAGGGTCACATGGGCACACTCCTCCAGTCTGTCAAGGTCCCTATGGCTAGAGGCATACACTTCCAGAACAATAAAAGTTAGCCCTGAAGAGAGGTGCACATACCAGGAAAAATGGGTCAGGAATCAGTCTGAGAAGACAGGTAAAAAAGAGATGAAGGGGCTAACTAGAAATACAGCACAAGAGATATACTTCTGAAAAAAAGGTATAGCAGCAGTAAGAAGTTTTCAGGTTCTTTTTTACGGGTAGTTTAAGAATTGATTCTGAGTTTAGAGCTGGTTCTTCTGAAACAGACTGAACCAATTCCATCTTGCATCCTCTTTGCTAAATTGAAACACAGTTCCCTGATGCTTATGCTACTAAACAGCTTAATCAAACTAGCTCTGTTTTGCAACTCCTGCTTTATATAATAGCGATACTGAAGTACAGTATTTTGTGGGTAAATCGCTGCTATCTTCTGCATCTTTTTGGAAAAAAAGGAAAGGGGGGATTTTCTTCAATTTTGCTTTTCATCTAGCACTTCTTAAGGCTTCCTAGGTTGTAAGATACTTCATAGAATTAATTTTAAGTCCCTAGGAAAAACTGTATTTTCTTCCATCTTCTTATATATTTTCACATATTTCTATTCCATGCTCTCCGTCTCCATCTCTTGTTGTTCTGCACTCTCCACATTTGAAGTATCTCTCATTGCCTACACTCTTTAATATGTTCTTCTCTAGGCATGTCATTTACTTCCAGGGCAGGCAGAATATCCTTACTCCAGAGGGATTCCTCTGATCCACATTTTAGCAAATAGGATAAAGCAAACAAACTTTTTGCCCTCTTACAGAAAGTTACACCATGCAGAAAATGTCCAGAAAACAGTGAGTGAAACAGATACCCTGTAACAGCCTCCCTTTGTTGCAAAGGCATGCATTGATCTGTCATGATGTGATTCACCATTTGATTTTTTCACCCCATTCTTACAGGTAATGAATTTTTCAAGAAGTGCAAGAAGAAGAATTCTGGACTAGAAGCAAGCTATAGAAGAATTACAGATGTTAAAAAAAAGAAAAAAAAAAGGATATTAGTTTGATGTGACAGGAAATGCAGTCCTCATTGTCAATCACTTAATGCCCGATTAAAAAAAGAACTGCTGAGATACAGCCTTTGGACAATTACCTCAGACAAACTTTTGAAAATCTGGTTTCCTACTGCTGTTACAATTATCTACTAAGAAAAAGAAAACCCTGTTACAACTGATTTCTTATCTCTAATCATAATGTTTCAGAAAAAAAAAAAAATTTTTGAGTGTTTCTGTTAAGATGGAAACAAAAAAAGAAAAACTTTATCTAAAAATCTTCATAAAACTCAAATTATGGAGTTAATTGTTCCAGAAGTATGAGGTTTTAAAAAAACCCTAATGTCAGTGACAGTAATATTGTACAATTATCATAATAAAGTATTGTTTCCAATTCTCTAGAAGATTTCTAAAAATAATAATGGAATAGATTGCAATCTTGGTTTCTATACAGTCCGAAATCCAGAAGCTCTGTAATACTTATTTACAGCTATAATGATGATGCCGGCTGCATACTTGTAATATGTTACATAGCAAGAGTTACATCAAATCTGTTACATCAAAAGAGTTTGATGCCTTGCAAAGAAACACCTTCAACAAAAACAAAAGCCTAGATAAGGAATCTAATATATTACTTCCTTTTTTTTTTTTTTTAATTAATTATTCTGGTTTCCTGTTTGAATTGGTGTCTCCATTTTAGTTTTTTCCTGCTTAAAAAAGGAAGTGGCCCACTCGCAAAACATTATCAGGTCGAGACTTTACCTATAGTCATCTTTATTGTATACTTAGAAGGAAGTATAAGTGCAAGTGCAAGGTCCAAGTATGAGGTCCAAGTGCAAGGTCCTGCACCTGGGTCAGGGCAACCCCCAGTATCAATACAAGCTGGGGGATGAAGGGATTGAGAGCAGCCCTGCCAAGAAGGGCTTGGGGGTACTGGTGGATGAAAAGCTGGACATGAGCCAGCAATGTGTGCTCACAGCCCAGAAGGCCAATTGTATCCTGGGCTGCCTCCAAAGAAGCGTGGCCAGCGGGTCGAGGGAGGGGATTCTGCCCCTCTGCTCTGCTCTGGTGAGACCCACCTGGAGCACTGTGTCCAGCTCTGGAGTCCTCAACATATGAAAGACATGGACCTGTTGGAGCAGGTCCAGAACACCTCTCCTATGAAGAAAGGCTGAGAGAGTTGGGGTTGTTCAGCCTGGAGAAGAGAAGGCTTTGGGGAGACCTTATTGAGACCTTATTGTGGCCTTTCAATACTTAAAGGGGGCTTGTAAGAAAGATGGGGACAAACTTTTTAATGTGGCGTGTTGTGACAGGACAAGGGAGAAGGGTTTTAAACAAAATAGGGTAGATTCAGACTAGATATACAGAAGAAATTTTTTACGCTGAGGGTGGTGAAACACTGGAACAGGTTGCCCGGAGAGGTGGTGGATGCCCCATCCCTGGAAACATTCCAGGTCAGGTTGGACGGGGCTCTGAGCAACCTGATCTAGTTGAAGAAGTCCCTGCCCACGGCAGGGGGGTTGGACTAGATGACCTTTAGAGGTCCCTTCCAACCCAAACAATTCTATGATTCTATGATTCCAAAGAATAGTTTGGGGATCAGTCATAGCATTCTGATTATAATGCCAGGGTGGTTAGCTCACATTTTTGTCTGTCAACAATGGCTCTGTCCATTCTGCTAAAAAACATAGAGCTAGTGGGAAATTTTAATTACTAGATCATTGATTTTTTATGTTTTTTAAGTGCTAGAAAGTTCCCTGGCACATGTAGCCTGTGTCACTAAGGCTTCTAAGCCAATGGTTCAAAGGATAGTACTGGAGAGGAGCTATTTGTAACACTGCACCAGGTTTGGCGACTCCATCCCATATAGTCCCCCAACACTGTTACAACCACCTCCACGTATTTTCATGCCACATCCTAAGGAATACAACAAACCCCCAAAATTTCATGCTGTGTAAACACCATTCTGGAAAGCAAAAACTTCACTTTATCTCATACACTTTGAGTTGGGAAAAAAGACCAGTATGTCAAACAATACTACATGTTAGTGTTGGAGGGCACCAGAGACGCAGGAAAGAACCACGGCCAAGGCCTTTATAGTGTAAATGTAGCCAGAATGTTCCACTTAACTTATGCCCAAAGAGTAGTTTCTTGCCGCATTTTATTTAGTAATATATACATGCTTGGTCAGAAGCTAGTAGAGAACTAGTAACATTTAAGTTATTTAGTGTTTATATAGAAAATATATAGTTTGCTATACAACATAGTTCAGCGCAAGGTACATTTCATACTGAAACACAGCAAGCAGTCACCAAAGGGAAAAAAAACCTGTTTTACACCTCATTGAAATACATGGTTACTTATTAGCCATTTATGTGCAGGTGACTGCACTTCTTATTCTAACAAAAAGACACCTTCTTTCCTAAAGATGTAAACCAACACTTTAGCTAAGAAAGTGGCACAACTGTCTCCAAGAAAAGGAGAGAATAGAGGAAATTTTAGATTAAAGCCTACATTTTTGTGACTCACTAGAAGAATTCAAAGGAGTTATAGGCCGTAAGAAATTAACAGATTCCTCCAAGAATAAATAGGAGGAAGGGTATAATTTAAGATTCAATTCTACTTGAATGTGCACTCTGAGAAGTGATCCTGAATGTGTTCTATGACAGCAGTTCTTCAAGAAAGACTCCCTCCTATGACTGATTTTATTGATAAATATTAATAAATAGTTCAAACTGGGACATATAGATGGAAATCCTAATTGCTATCTCCTTAGAAGGAATACAGCAAGCCATTAAAACAAGGAAGACTGAGAGATATTTGATAAGTACTTACTGTAAATACCTTAAGCAGCTTTTCTTTCATTTCTGCACCGCTTGTCTCTTACAAGTATTTATATCTGTGTTGACTGTTTTGAGTGTTATGAATAAAGCATTATATCTACAAATGATCTTAATCTAGTTTGAATTCTTTTTGTGATTCAGCAACCCTGACAGCAACACGACATCCTACTCTTCGTAAGAGTATGCTGAAACTGTAAGTCAGTCCTTGGGTTACCTTAAGCAGTCAGTACCTCAACTCTGCAGCACACTCTCAATGTTCTAAGGTTAAAACAGTACAATTCCTTGGAGAGTTTGTACTACATAAGTCAGGCTGACAGAAAAGTCTTCCAGTAACTGCTGGTGACATTGAAGGCTTTCTGGCACGCGGAAAGGTCTTAACATGCATGAATAAATCCATGCATATACATACAAATCATAAGGAAACTCCAACAGTTATTAAAATTTCCGTACACTTATGTTAACCTATTGTAACAGTCAGCTGTAACTTCAGCTAATTTTATTAGTTTATTTTTGTAAGGATTAATGTAAAAAAGTTTTATCTGCTCATACAGAGTTGGCTGCCTTCAGAAGCATAAAAGGCAATTAAAACAAGAGGGTGAATAAATAGACATAGCAGGTTAATGTTCTAGCTGTGAAAAAAGCTAACGTTCTCACACCTAATAACATATAATATTTTTCTGTTGTGAGGAACTCAATAAATGATTTCCTGACATAAAAAAAGCTTCATTCCATACCTTATATGTTCCTAGAGACCAGTCACTAAGCTACAAATAAGAGTCAGTGGAAACCAGGCTTTATAAGATCCAGAACTTACAGATCATGTGAATTAAGATCTTCAGTACACCATAACACCAACGTTCTTGAGGCAGTCCATATAATTCTCCAGAAATTTCATACTATTTATTGAGCATGAAATAGACTATGCCTGAACTAATGACCATAAGAGAACATCTGCATTCCTCTGTCCAAGAGTGTACACCTACTATCTTCCAATCTGTATTGAAGAAAGACCCAGAAATATATCAGACATACTTTTCTTGTTTTGTTCCTCAGGAGGGAAAACTGGGAGAGAAGGTCTCAGAAGGAGATCATGGCACTTTTTAGACCGGAAATGTGCCAGGGACATGACTGATCATAACACTGGAGTATACTGGGGGTAATTTAGACAGAACACTCTGGTGGCCCACTTTTTGTTGTTATTGTTTATGTGTGTGTGTATATATATATATTTTTTTTTTAAAGGAGTAGTTAAAATGGGAGACTTTTCACATTTTTCTGTCTTTTGAACAAAATCTGGAGTAACTCAGACATATAACTCCTCTTTTTTGTTTTCAGTCAGTCTTTCCAGGCTTACAGCAGGACAATATTTAGAAAATCATGCATGGAAGCTTGGAAAGATGTAGCTAGCACTGCTGAAGTGCCTGGTATCCCTTCAACTCTGGATCTGTCAAATGTTTTGAAGTTTATCTTTTTTAGTTTGTCTTAATCGCTGTATGTATGAAAATATGTATATTCTTAGTTGTAACTACAAGCATGGGATCTCAGTTCCCTCAGGAGGAATTCCACTTAAGCAGTAAATACCCGATTTATCTAAACATGCTTATTTATCATTCATGAACACAGCTGGAAAAAATTCTACTCAGGAGGATGACTATGTTCTAATACATATCTTTAGGCAGTTGAGGTATATGTAGCTATTTAAGACAATCTAATGTTTCCTTGTAAAATTCTACCTATTGATAAATTCAGGATAGATCACATCTATCCAATTTTGTTTTCCCTTTAGAATATTTTTATACAAATGCTTAAGGCTAAGGATAGACTGTATTGATTTACTGTTCATTCTGGTTTTATTATGACACTGACATTCTCTCATGTCTAGACATTGTTCTCAAAAGCGAAGGCTGGCACGGTCCTGAGAATCTATTACTCTTTTTTAAAATTATTATTTTTGTTTTTATTGTCCATGTTTAAAATTTGGCAGTCTCTTAAAAAAAAAAAAAATACACACACTATACCTTAAAAATCAGAAGGAATTATTTTCTTTTAGATGTTTCTTATAATGCTAAATCACCTTAACCCCTAGCTGAACTAAAATTAGTGATTCCAGGGGGAAGTAACACTGAGCAAGATTTAATTAAGTAAATGCATCCAGGAATTAATTCATGTCCAGCTAAATTTCTGGTGGCTTATGAATGACTGTGTACTTAATTAATGGAACATATTCCATCCTATAAATCCCCTGGCAGACTTCTTATTTGCACTGAATGCACTCCATTACCTTTTGAAGTATCAAATCAATGTAGTCTTTGACAGTCTTTTTTTCAGTTTGGAAAAGCCTACAGCTTTTGGAGGAAATCATGGCATGTTGAAGCAGTTTCACTTCTGTCCCTTTATTTGACCTCTTCCTTTCGCTACAGTTTCCAGGTACATTATCTGTATCTACATATCACAGACTTAATACTAGCAATGCAGCTTTCAAAAGTATATTAAGTAACATAATTAACATTTTCCATATAGTTTATGCCTTCTATCTGGGGTGGGGCATTGGGGGGTTGGGAATTGCAGTGGAGTCTAATATTAATTCATTATTCACTAGGTAATTATCACAAACACTGTACTACTGCTAGGTAACTTTATAGGATCATAGAGTAACATAGACCCTTTGCTGTTGGTTTTTGTTTTGTTTTGTTTTGTCTTGGTTTGATTTTTAGAATGTTAACACCGCTTATGTGTTTAAACTAAAGAAGACAAACTGGAGTAGTTTCCCTTAGACCTGGTGGGGAAAGAGATCTTAGTTTTTCCAGAGGCTTAGTCAGAAGTGTCAGACAGGTCCAAAAAGATATCTTCCTATTGTAAACACTGACATATATTATACCTACAAAACTGAAATGGTTTTAGACCCAAAATAAAGGAAACCATATAACAGATTCACAGAATCACAACATCACAGAACAGATGAGGTTGGAAGGGACCTCCGGAGGTCATCTGGTCCAAACCCCCTGCTCAAGAAAGACTACCTAGAGCCAGTTGCCCCGGATGATGTCTAGAGTCTAGATGGCTTTTGATTATGTTGGAGACTCCACAACCTCTCTGGGAAACCTGTTTCAGTGCTCCATCACTGTCACAGTAAAAAAGTGTTTCCTTATGTTCAGAGAGAACCCCCTGTGTTCAGTTTGTGCCCATTGCCTCTGATCTTGTTACTGGGCACCACTGAAAAGAACCTGACTCTGTCCTCTTTGCGCCCTCCCTTCAGGAATTTATATACATTGATGAGATCCTCCCCCGAACCTTCTTTTCTCCAGGCTAAACAGTCCCAGCTCTTTCTTCATAGGAGAGATGCTCCAGACCCTTAGTCACCTTCATGGCTCTTCATTGAACTATCATCTCCAGTATGTCCATGTCTATCTTGCACTGAGGAGCCCAGAAGTGGACACAGGACTCCAGATGTGGCCTCACCAGTGCTGAGTAAAGGAGAACAATCACCTCCCTCAACATGCTGGCAATGCTTTGCCTAATGCAGCCCAGCAAGAGCACACTGCTGTCTAATGTTCATCTTGGTGTCTACCAGGACCCCCAGGGTGTACCTACCAAGGGCATATTTTCCTTGCTCCAACCTTTCCCCTGGTCTCTGGAACCTGGGATTCCTGAAGACATCCTTTAGCGCATACTGCTTTAAGCTTTCTATTATCAAAGGAGAAAAGAACAACAGAAAAATTAGCAATTCCTGGAATTTCCATCTTAAAGACAAATTTTCTTACAAAGCTGAAGCTTAAATCCTTAATTTAAATGCAAAATTAGAGATACAGAAATCTAAGAGAAAACTTACTGTCCAAAGAACAGTCCATCTTTATCTGCACTAATATCAGAATGGAAAAATAAATCACAAAGGAAAATAACTGGTATGATCTTTTTTGTTTCCTTATATGTCAGAGAGAAATTATAAAGGTTGAAAGGATATTTTAAAAAAAAAAAAAAAAAAATAAAACTGTAGAAGTGGGAAGTACTTTTCCATGTTCATTCACCTGTAGGACTAATATGTCTAAAGTTTTTTGCTCCCAAAACAAAATTTTTTTTGCTCCCCAAAAAAATTTATTTAGGCAAAAAGAACTAACTGAGCAAGGAAGAATCATAGAATGATAGAATGCTTTGGGTTTTAATGCTTTTAAAGATCATCTAGTCCAACTCCTTGCCATGAACAGGGACATCTTTCACTAGATCAGATTGCTTAAAGCCCCGTCGTACCTGACCTTGACCACTTCCAGTGATGGGGCACCCACAACTTCTCCAGCTAACCTGTTCCAGTCTCACCACCCTCACCATAAAAAAATTTCTTCTTTATAGCCAATCTAAATGTACCCTCTTTCAGTTTAAAACTGTTGCCCCTTGTCCTGTGACTATGGGTCCTGATAAAAAGTCTTTCTCTGTCTTTCTTATAAGCCCCCTTTAAGTACTGAAAGGCCACAATAAGGTCTCCCCAGAGAATATGCCACTGCTGCCCCATGGTTGAAGCACTAACAATAGAAAAGGAGGAAGCCTAAATTTTTCAGCCCTTTTCTAATGAATGTTTTATGGCTAATATTTTAAATTAGCAATAACAATTAAAAAAAAAAAAAAAAAAAAAGAAAGAAGTATAATTTAGATTCGTTAACAGTTCCATGGGGCCAGGTCAAAGAATACAATATTTTCCCTTTTTCAGCTGAGTACAGCCTATCTAAGAAAACAGCAGATTCCTGTGATTTATCTTCAGATCATGGACACCAAGATTCAGGTGTCCATACCCCTAGTGATTACTTTGGTAAAAGACTCAATTCAGCTGTTCCTTTGTAGATGTTTGTGGCATTTTAGATGATCTACTGCATCCCTCCTTACCTGGCCTCCAGCTGACACTCCAGGAGGCACAGCTTTCTCTGGTATGATGTATTCCAATCCCATGTGGATGCTCCAGATACTTAGGGAGCCTCAAAGGGCACTAATCACCTATATTTAGGCAATTAGATCATAGAATCAGAGAATCATAGAATATCTCAAGTTGGAAGGGACCCATAAGGATCATCGAGTCCAACTTCCTGCTCTTTGCAGGACTAGCTAAAACTAAACCATATGACTAAGAGCGTCATCCAGATGTTCCTTGAACTCTGACAGGCTTGGTGCTGTGAACACTTCCCTGGGAACCTGTTCCAGTGACCGACCAGAGATCATGATCCTGGCTTCTTAATGGAAGATTAGATACCTATCCACATGTAGTCACAGGCACCTATGGAACTCTCCTGGCTCTACTGAAATGAAAACAAGAGACCAGGTGACATACCTTAGGATCTACCAAGTGGCACCTATTTCTAGACAAGTGAATTCCTGGCCTTTTCTTAGTCATGGGTGTCTCAAATTTGTAGCTGAACCTATGTGTGCTAAATTATGATTACTTTTTTTCTTTACTAATCTTTTAATTCTTTCTCCCTAGTTGCAATCTTTCTGTAAGGAAGGTAGAGTGACTTAAGATTTTCAAATTTGGGGGTTTTTTTTTGTTATTGTTGGTGGTTTGAGGGGGGGGATTGTTTTCTTTTTTCTGAGTATGACACATCCTGTAAATTGCCCTTGGAAATGTGCTTCTTTTCAACTGGTGGAGACCTATATATATTCCTTTCGAGCATGGTCATTTCAAATGCTGAGTTGATACACAATAAGAAACCACTGCTGTCTTCTTCAGAAATCACATTTTAGAAACAGCCTTGCTTAACTCCTTCAGTTAGTAACTGTAAGTGTATTTGGTATGCAAGTGAACAGATATTCTCTCCTTGTAGACCTGATTCAAGCCCCTGAGCTCTAAAGAAAGATGGGAGTGCAGACACACCACTGTATTTAGGTCTTCCCTTTGGATAGCTCTAGATTGTTTCCACAATCAGCAGACAGAGATTTTTTCATGTTCTATCTCTGAGGCATTCAACATTCAGCAGAGAACCTCAAGACACCACCTTTGGGTAGCAGGTTCTATTTGGGATTGTATAACTGAAAACTAAGTTCTGTAATATATAACTGGGAGATCACGGAATTTTTCTTTGGATCTGTGTCTCCTGACAGGTTTATCCCTCTGGCACCAAGGAGTTAAGCAGATTTTACTGGTTGGGTTAGATCATTAGTATCAGGAAATGCTCAAAAAGCAAGTGGCTTTAAGAGCCTGGATATGAGGTAGATAGCACGTGGAAGACCTCATTATGCTGAATTAAGAGGATCTCTCATGCTGCAGATTTTACCTGTCAAGGAGCAGGAATATACTTCAGTGATATATATTTCTGATTATTTGGATGCTCTGCATGAGCAGCTCTCCAAATCATCAGACAGAGAGTTCTCAGGTGTATAATTGTGTCTCTTGGATCAAACCAGTTTGTTGCATGAGAAATTTAGAAATACAGACAAAGCTTCTTAGAACATAACAGTAAATCTAATATTGCACCTTACAGTCTCAGCAGATTTAAAGGTTACACTTAAGAGCCAGCTAAACAGAGCTCTTTGACTTTCTGCCTTCACTGAATGCACACATGGAAATTGCTTTCTATTTTGCTTAACAATCTAATCCTTCTAGATCTGATTTTGAAAGCCATGTGGTACAGTTTTTCCAGTCTCAAATAGCTATTCAGAATAATAAACCTAATTCATCATTACTGTCATGTATTTGAAATCAACAGTGTTAAACCAATGTTGAACGTGGCATAAAAAATAGTGAAGGGAGAAACTTAGTGCTGTAGTTTGCTTTTGTCATTTCATCAAAATTAACTCTAGTTAAATAGGCAATCACCAAAGAAAGGGTTAGTTTACAGCATAATGAAGGTAATGTACTTCTGTATCAGGTTCCAAAAAAATGATGCAGATAAGAGTTACCAAAGCAGAATTGAGAAAATTAGTGACTACTTCTTGTTATTGAGGTGTAACTACAGCCATCCTCTCTCTTTTAAAATAAATGCTTGTATCACCTGTACTATGCTCAAGACCGAGTGGCATGAAAGACTATAGTTGCTTATAGAAGAAAGCTAAACACTAGACCCAAAGGAAGCATATAGAGAGGGAAGGAGAACATGTACATGAAAAGCAAAGTAGGAAAATGTATCAGAGACAATAAGGGAATTGAATTAAATTAATGTGAACTTCTCTCAGTGAAAATATGTACCATGCCAGCATGGCAGAGGCTTGTGCCATGAGATACAGAGTGCAGGCTATGTAACCTATAGCTGAAGATGTTCTAGATTTGTTTCAGTGATTCAGTAATGCAACAGAACAGCATCTGTCTTGGAACTGTCTCACTTTAAGCTGGACTGGAGTAGAGATGGAGCTAGCAAACAACTTGAAAATTACTGTGAAGTATGTATATGTGAATTTTGAATGCATATAATAACAGCATGTCTTTCTGATTAATTATATCCTTCCAGCCTGTACTGGTTTTGGTTGGGATAGAGTTAATTTTCTTCATAGTAGCTCATATGATGCTGTGTTTTGGATTTGTGACCAAAACAGTGTTGATAACACACCAATGGTTTAGCTGCTGCCGAGCAGTGCTTACACAGTGTCAAGGCCTTTTCTGCTCTTCACACCACCCCACCAGCAGTAGGCTGAGGGTGCATAAGAACTTGGGAGGGCACACAGCTGGGACAGCTGACCCCAACTGACCAAAGGGATATCCCATACCATATGACATCATACTCAGCAATAAAAGCTGGGGGAAGAAGAAGGAAGGGGGGGGACATGTTGGGAGTGATGGTGTTTGAGTTTCTGAGTAACAGTTATGCATGATGGCTAAACACCTGCCTGCTGATGGGAAGCAGTGAATTCCTTATTTTGCTTTACATGCACATGCAACTTTTTTTTAGCTATTAAACTGTCTTTATCTCAACCGACGAGTTTTTGCACTTTTACTCTTCTGATCCTCTTCCCCATCCCACTGGTGGGGGGAGTGAATGAGTGGCTGTGTGGTGCTTAGCTGCCTACCGGAGTTAAACCGCAAGATAGCCATAACAGTTTCGTTATTAACTGCAAGGGTCTCATGATGGTTGCTCTTTTATACATACATGCCATACGTATATTCTATGAACTCTTCTGATTATTTATTAAAATACACAGTTGTTTTAACTTCTGAAACTCATTAAATCAATTCACTTTCGGGCTATTTTAGATAAGACAGAGACCTTCTTGTTTTTATGATACACAATATATTGTTTCATAATATTTACTCTGCTATACTTCTATTATTCATCAGTGACTACATTTATAAAGCAAGTATTTATATTACAGTTTAGTGTCTCCCCAGGCTATATGAGATTGTGTGACTTCTTAATAGTGAAGTTTAGATTAAGCCCATTAGTACAGTAAGTACATTTCTTATTTGATTGTCTGTGTAAACATCGAACAACAATTTTGACTTTTGAGCCTCTGGGCTGATTGATGTGGTGTACATAGACATTGCTGATTCATACAGTGCATTTTAAAACATATCTGCCATAGCTAAAAATGGCTAAAGCTCAGTGATTATTTTGAAACTAACCCATCAGAGATTTGCCCCGGATTGACCCCTATCTTACATAAATCCTGAACTGCCATTTATTATGTATAACAAAGAAGTTTTTAGCATTTTGATTCTGTAAAATAGCTCATTAAGTCATTCATGCTACAAAATTTCTATCAAAACAAATGAGTAAGTTCATGATAGAGGGAAAAAGAAAAGAAAGAGCCTTTCCTCCTGCTAAAATCTGGAGATGTCTCTTTGTCATGGTTTAACCTCAGTCAGCAACTAAGCACCACGCA